>NC_079455.1:43633042-43648042 GCF_903798145.1 Danio aesculapii | reverse complement strand
GAATTGGGGGAAAAATAAACAGGAGGGCTAATAAATCAGGAGGGCTAATAATTCTGACTTCAACTGTATTTACATGCGAGACTGTGTATGTGTGAACAGTGTGTATGTGTAAGGCTATGTGTGAGTATGTTTATGCATGAGTATGTGAACTCTATCGTCGTGCACAGTAATCTGCTGGATTTCTAAGAAGCTTCCTGTCATGTTGTGTCATGTTTAACATACACACGCGCGTGACTAACCTGCTGCGAAGCTCATATGACCTCAGTTTCCTCTTCATCTCTGTCTCTGTGTACAGCTGGGAATACTGTTGTGTCAGTGAATCCCTCAGAGACGCAGTTTTTTCTGCACAAATTCAACACAAAAAGAGTCACAAGGGCAGAAACATCATCACATCACATCTGACTCAAGCATTTATTACAGTCACATGTATCCTGCAGATGTTTACCACATGTATCCTGCAGATTCATGTGCTTCAGAACAGGATGAGGACAGTTTTTATTTGCTCTTTACAGACAAATGAGTAAAAGTGTGACCATTACTGTTCCTGCTGAAGTCAGTGTGTGTGTCCGCGGGTTATTTATTAACTCATGATCATAATGAGGGGCTTTACCTGCTGAGGATTTCTCCTGTGTGTGTGTCCTGTTCTCGTTCACTGTTAGTAGAGCTGGAAATGAAATCCACATGAAAAGCACTGGTCAATAAAATGCAATGGAGAAAGAGTGTTAAAGTTAGAAACACTAAGGATTACTTCATGCATTTGTGCAGCAAGAGGAAATATATATATAGTAATACATTTAAGCATTTGTCTATATTTTAAAGAGCAAGAATATTTATTTATAATATTACAATACAGTTTGATTAATGTAGTTATTGTTACGTAAATATGTATGTACATGCTTTTGAATATGTATTATATATAAATTACATATAAATTAAATTGTTAAATATTTATATTCATATTTACATGATTTATCTTAATAAATATTAGTATTAAAGTAAATAAAAATAAAATAAAAACAATTATATATATATATATATATATATATATATATACTTAAAGAAATAATTAATATTATATTATATTATATTATATTATATTATATTATATTATATTATTTTATATTATATATATATATATATCAGGGGTCACCAAACTTGTTCCTGGAGGGCTGGTGTCCTGCAGATTTTAGCTCCACCCTTAATCAAAATGTGTATATGTATGTATATATATATATATATATATATATATATATATATATATATATATATATATATATATTTATTATACATTTATATACATTATTACAATATAATTATTAATATTTATTATTAATATTACTTTTTAAAAATATATTATTACATATATAATATTAATTATATATATTAATTATTTAAAAAATGCACAAATATTTAGTTAGATTTCTAAAATTATCAATAATATATTAATTTAGTAATTGTTTTATTAAGTCAAGCTATTATATATTATTGATAATATATTTCCTTGCTTAAAGATTATACATAAAGTAATACATATATTTATAAACAATATATAATTTTAAAAAACTGTAGTATTTTATAATCATAAAACTCTTAATCTGATTATAATATAACTTCCCATATCGGAATTTAGGTATTTTTGCCTGTGTTGCATGCATGCTGATTTTACAGTTCTTTTACAGTAACCTTATATTGATCATAACAAGCTCAATGACTTGCTGGAAATGATGCAGATTTTAAACACTCACAGTCAGAGTTGACAGAGGATGAATGTGGGAAGAGGAAAGCACATTTAGAGGCTTCATTTCTTCTGTTTTTCTGACCTGTCAACAGATAAAGCAGAGGTCACACACACGTTTTATGATAGTTTATTGGAACTCACCCATGGCTGCACATTAAAAGAGGAAATGAAACAGAATTTTTTTGCATAGTAATGATTTTATGACAATCAGCTGTTGACAGAAACACACACAATATTAACATCGTGAAAAAAAAAATGCAACCGTCATGATTATTTCTGAAAACAGGCTGTCAGAAAATCCCAAAATTGCAATATCATTATATATATATATATATATATATATATATATATATATATATATATATATATATATATATATACACATACTACAAATAGAGAAAACTGAATTCTTTTAATATGATTTTGTTTCCTCCACACGTGAGTGACTAATGTGGGATTTACCTGTGATATAACCTGGTTATTTCTTTTTCCTCATACGCTGATAATGATAAACGCTACAAGATCTCTACATCACATGTTGCTGACTCACAAAACTCATCAATCACAGTCTATTTTAGGACAGAATCAGACACATCTTTATAAATAGTAAGTGAAGGAATGAGTTAAAAATAGTTCCACGCTATATTGTTGTCACGTGATCACAACAGTTTTGAGTTTCGGACTTACACTGCCTATAAACACTGCATTATTTAATTATTTAATTTAATATTTGCACATTTAAAACTGCACATATTCATTGCACTACCTTGCACTAATTCACCTGGAATTGTATATATCCACTGCACATGTAGTACATTTGTAATTATATTCATATATATCTGCATACTTCTGATTATTAATAGCATCCTGTACATATATTCATCTATTGTAAATCTCTGATTCTAGTTAATACAACTTGAATATAATGTTCATAGTACATCCATCTGTAAATATGACCATAGTTTTACTATAATTCCACTTATACCTGTATTCTGCAATTGCTGCTATTGCACTCCTGCTTAGACCTAAACTAGATTTTGTACTTGGTTATGTGACAAAGTTGAATCTACTCTACTCTACTCTACTCTACTCTACTCTACTCTACTCTACTCTAATCTAATCTAATCTAATCTACTCTACTCTAATCTAATCTACTCTAATCTAATCTACTCTACTCTAATCTACTCTAATCTAATCTACTCTAATCTAATCTACTCTAATCTAACCTGATCTAATCTAATCTACTCTAATCTAATCTAATCTACTCTAATCTAATCGAATCTAATCTAATCGAATCTAATCTAATCTACTCTAATCTAATCTACTCTAATCTAATCTAATCTACTCTAATCTAATCTATTCTAATCTAATCTACTCTAATCTAATCTACTCTACTCTAATCTACTCTACTCTAATCTACTCTACTCTACTCTAATCTACTCTACTCTACTCTAATCTACTCTAATCTAATCTAATCTAATCTACTCTAATCTAATCTACTCTAATCTAATCTACTCTAATCTAATCTACTCTACTCTACTCTAATCTACTCTACTCTAATCTAATCTACTCTAATCTAATCTACTCTAATCTAATCTACTCTACTCTAATCTAATCTACTCTAATCTAATCTAATCTACTCTAATCTAATCTACTCTACTCTAATCTACTCTAATCTACTCTAATTTAATCTACTCTAATCTAATCTACTCTAATCTAACCTAATCTAATCTACTCTAATCTAATCTAATCTACTCTAATCTAATCGAATCTAATCTAATCGAATCTAATCTAATCTAATCTAATCTACTCTAATCTAATCTACTCTAATCTAATCTAATCTACTCTAATCTAATCTACTCTAATCTAATCTACTCTAATCTAATCTACTCTAATCTAATCTAATCTAATCTAATCTACTCTACTCTAACCTAATCTAATCTAATCTAACCTAATCTAATCTACTCTAATCTAATCTACTCTAATCTAATCTAATCTAATCTAACCTAATCTAATCTAATCTAATTTAATCTAATCTAATCTAATCTACTCTAATCTAATCTACTCTAATCTAATCTAATCTAATCTAATCTAATCTAAAAATAATTCACATTAGTGGTTTCAACATGAATTTGTAAGTTGAAACTACTTGAGGTTTATGAATATGTAATACAACTTAAAATGGTAAGTTCTCACTGTTTCAACTAGTCTGTGAGTTGCCTTAAAGGGACAGTGTCATGATTCCGGCTAATTAATTAAATCAAGCTGTCTGGTTTTTGTGAATACAGATAGACTTTATTCCATATTATAATAAAGCCTAGATGTCCACAAGGAGACCTCCTGAACAATCTGATCTGCCTGAAATTTGCTGTACTCTTTATCCATGCTTCCTTCCACCTTTGTGTTTTCACAGCTGGTTCCTGTTTCAACAGCCCTCTCCAAGTATGACTCTTTATGACCCAAATTTTAGGCCCCTCTTCTTTTTGGCCGCTCTAAATGTACAGATCTAATGTATTCAATTTTTCCACATATGGGTAAAATTTGGCAATCATGACTGGTGTTTATGCTTTCAAACATGTAAACTGGACCCTTCTCTGCCATACAGAACACTACCTGACAAAAGTCTTGTTGCCTATCCAAGTTTTAGGAACAACAAATAATAACCTGACTTCTAGTTGATGATTTGGTATCAGAAGTGGCTTATATGAAAGGCAAAGACCTCTAGATTACACTTATTTTACCACAGTAAAATATGATCATGCCTTGATTTTTAATTATTTCATTAGGTCAGTAAGTTCTGACTTTGCTTAGACAAAAGTCTTGTGACTGAACCTTCAATAATGTCCAGTATAGAATATGTGCTCATGCTGCAGTGGAAACAGAATGAATATTGTGTCTGACTCCATCATGAGCTTGGAGGACTGCATCCATACATCTCTGCAATGACTCAAATCACTGATTAATAAAGTCATCTGGAATGGCAAAGAAAGCCTTCTTGCAGGACTCCCAGAGTTCATCAAGACTCTGTGTTCATCTTCAATGCCTCCTCCTTCATCTTACCCCAGACATGCTCAATAATGTTCATGTCTGGTGACTGGGCTGGCCAATCCTGGAGCCCCTTGACCTTCTTTGCTTTCAGGAGCTTTGATGTGGAGGCTGAAGTATGAGAAGGAGCGCTATCCTGCTGGAGAATTTGCCCTCTCCTGTGGTTTGTAATGTAATGGGCAGCACAAATGTCTTGATACCTCAGGCTGTTGATGTTGATCATCCACTCTGCAGATCTCTCACACGCCCTCATACTGAATGTAACCCCAAACCATGATTTTTTCTTCAAAGATTCTCACAGAAATCAGTCAAGTTTGGTGGTGTATGAGGGTTCCAGTAGGTCTTCTGCAGTATTTGTGATGATTGGGATGCAGATCAATAGATGATTCAGCAGAAAAATCCACCTTCTGACACTTTTACAAATAATCAACTAGAGGTCAAGTTATTATTTGCTGCTCTTACAACTGGTATCCACCACAAGACTTTTGTCAGGCAGTGTAAATGTCTTTTCAAACATGCATGACAGTTTGAACATGTTTTATACATTTCCTGCTTTCCTGGCTGTTTTTACACAGATGGTTCTCATTACTCTGCACTGTATCCCCAAGCCCTTGCCTTAACATACCACCAGTTTTCAAGCACATGCAATGGCAGATTCATATGGAATATATTCATATTCAGATTCATATGAGCTAATAATATTGTAACTAATGTTTAATTTCTCACACAGAGCAATCATTTTGCTTCACAAGACCTCAGTGTGTCATCAGGAGCCATAGCTACTGATTTGGACTCGTTTGTATGCGCTTATTTTAATCTTAAAAAACAGTAACCATTCACTGCCATTATATAAATCTCCAAAGGCCACAAATTCAACTCAAGATCTTCTCTAATGTTCTACTGAAGAAATAAAGTCACCTCTCATATCTCAGATGACCCGTGGGTGATTAAATTAACAGTATATTTTCATTTTTAAGTGAACTACCCCTTTAACTATTGAGTGTTTGTGATGTGCAGAGTTGAGTTTATTCCTACAAATACTTAGTAAGAGCAATTATTTTATAAGGAAAATGACTTAAGGTGTTTTGTTATGTTTGTGGTCAGTCAGTATTAGTAGAGGTTAATTAAGGGTATTTAAGGGTAATTTACAGGGTCATTCCTGTTTCCACATGTTCCAGTTTCAGAAACGCCACAGAGACGATATATATAAACACAATAAAAAATCTAAATATTACCAGTCAAATGTGGAAGTATCGTGAAATCTGTCTTTATTTTATTGTATTCACAGATCAAATAAAGCACTAAGCAAAACACATGCACTCTAATGAGAAAAGTCAAGACAACAATTATTTAATTAAAAATTTAACTTAATACTTTTACTCAGTTTGATTGATGAATAGAAAGCTGAAATTGAGATGAATAGGAAAATTTATTTGATTCAACTTAATTTACAACAGCAAATATTATTTAATATTGACCCTTAATATTTTAGGTCAGTTTGATTAGTGTAAGTTGAGATGACGAGAAAAGTTAAATTGATTCAACTTAAAAATTTAAGGAAGCAACAATTTTGTTTGGCAACGCAGTGGCGCAGTAGGCAGTGCTGTTGCCTCACAGCAATAAGGTTGCTGGTTCGAGCCTCGGCTGGGTCAGTAGGTGTTTCTGTGTGGAGTTTGCATGTTCTCCCTGCGTTCACGTGGATTTCCTCCAGGTGCTTCGGTTTCCCCCACAGTCCAAAGACATGCGGTACAGGTTAATTGGGTAGGCTAAATTGTCCGTAGTGTATGTGTGTGTGAATGAGTGTGTATGTGTTTCCCAGTGATGGGTTGCGGCTGGAAGGGCATCCGCTGAATAAAACAGATGCTGGATGAGTTGGTGGTTCATTCCACTGTGGCGACCCCAGATTAATAAAGGGACTAAGCCGAAAAGGAAATGAATGAATGAATGAATGAACAATTTTGTTTACGGTGTACATAAAAGTAGCTGCCTTAAATTCTTAAGTTGAATCAATCTAATCTTATGAGTAATTTGAACTTAAATTACATTAAACTGACATAACTTCTATAACTTAAACAAATGAGTAATTAATAACTCAAAATCTATTATGAGTAATACATAACTTTAAAAAATATAATTAATTTATACTAACTTAATATTTTAAGTCAGTTTGATTGATCTAAGGTAAGATGACTAGAAAAGTTCATTTGATTAAACTTTAAGTCAACTACTGTAAAAATGTTCTTGCTGCCTTTTTTAAGTTGAATGAATCTAATGAGTAATTTTAACTTAAATGACATCAAACTGACTTAAAACAACTTCTATAACTTAAAAAGGAATAATTAACAACTTAAAATGTATTATGAGTAATAAATAACTTGAGTAAATAAGTCATACTAAATATTTTAAGTCAGTTTGATTGATGCAAGTAGACAGGACTAGAAAGATTCATTTACTTAAACATTTATACTTAAACGTTTAAGACAGCAATAATTAGTTTTACAGTAGTTGGCTTAAATTTTTAATAATTTAGTCATTTTAATACTTAGTAATTTTATCTTAAATTACATTAAAATGACTTAAAACTACTTCCATAACTTAAAACATGAGCAATTAATAACTTAATTTATTATGAGTAATAAATCACTTTTAAAAAATGAGCAAAGTTATACTAAATTAATATTTTTAGTCATTTTGACTGATACAAGTTGAGATCACTGGAAAAGTGAAACTTAAAATTTTAAGAAAGCAACAATTTTGTTTACAGCGTACATACAGTAATTGCCAAAATTAAGGCAACAAGGAGTAAGGAGTCATTTTAACTTAAATTATATTAAACTGACTTAAAACGACTTCTATAACTTAAAAAGGGGCATTTAATAGCTTACAATTTATTATGAGTCGTAAATAACTTTAGTAATTAAGTTATACTAACTCAATATTTTAGATCAGTTTGACTGATGCGAGTTAAAATGACTAAAAAAGATTCAACTTAACTTAAGGGAGCAAGAATTATTTTTACAGTAGTTTACAGCCTTAAATTAAGTTGATTCCATCTAATCTTATGAGTAATTTTAACTTAAATGACATCAAACTGACTTAAAACAACTTCTATAACTTAAAAAGGAGCAATTAATAACTTAATATTTTCTATGAGTCATAAATAACTTTAGTAATTAAGTTATACTAACTCAATATTTTAGATCAGTTTGACTGATGTGAGTTACGATGACTAAAAAGTTAATTAGATTCAACTTAAAAACTTAAGAGAGCAAGACTTATTTTTACAGTAGTTTACAGCCTTAAATTAAGTTGATTCCTTCTAATCTTATGAGTAATTTTAACTTAAATTACATTAAACTGACTTAAAACAACTTCTATAACTTAAAAGAGTAATTAATAACTTAAAATGTATTATGAGTAATAAATAACTTGAGTAATTAAGTTATACTAAACATTTTAAGTCAGTTTGATTGATGTAAGTTGACACGACTAGAAAAATTTATTTGATTCAACTTAAACATTTAAGACAGCAATAACTATTTTTACAGTAGTTGGCTTTAATTTCAAGTAAAATCAATATGAGTAATTTTAACTTAAATTACATTAAAATGACTTAAAACAACTTTTATAACTTAAAAAAGGAACAGTTAATAATGTACAATTTATTACGAGTATAAACAACTATTAAAAAATGACTATAAATGTTGATTTGATTCAACTTAAATATTTAAGGCAGCAATTATGTCACCTGTGTCAGATGACAGAACAAAAGTTTCTATTCTTTTTCTGTTTCCTGCAGATACTGAATAGCGGGCTTTCCTTCTTTTTAAGCTCTTCAATATCATATGATGTTGACTCACGTGTTTACTCTCTAAAGCAAACAACAAATCAATCAAGCAAAGCGAAACCGGCTACACCTAAAATATCTGATCAAGACATCAGTGTGTACAAAACTGACCTGCTTTGAGAAACCAAGGCAGAAAGTAAACGATTCACTGAATTATATTCCACATTAAAAGGATAGTTCAGCCCAAAAAACATTAAATGTCATAATTTATTCAACCTCCAAGCACAAAGGAAGATATTTTGAAGAATGCTGGGGAAAAACACAGCTATTGACTTCCATTGTATTTTTGTTGATGTTAATGGATGCTTTTTTTCAACATTCTTCAAAATATCTTAGTGTCCAATAGAAGATAGAAATTCATAAGTTTATAAACACTTGAGTTTACATTACAAGTCAACATTACAAATCAAATTATTTCAACTTTATGCAGTTTTTTTGTGATAAATTAATTTTGTGATAAATATATATTAATATGAATATTATTTTACATGTAACAAGATGAAGTCATTTATTTTAATGTTTATCACTATTCAGAAATGATGATTATACTGCTATATACTGTATGGTATAAATTGAATGAATAATAAATTATTATATATATTTCTTGATACATATTCAATGTTAAATAAACTAGGATTCGTCATTCTGCATTTAATAATTGTAGCTTGTTTCTGTTCTTTGTAATTAATTCTGGATAAAAGTATCTACCAAATTAAAGTGTAAATGTGGCATGTAGAGGTCAAAGTACCATATTTTCTCCTATGCAGAATAATGGAGATGAAGATGACGGCTAAAAGCACAACGATCACGGCTCCAATCCACACAAACAGAGCAGAACCGTGAAGAGGGATTTCTTCTGCAAAAAGAAAATATTAAGGTTAAAACGTGAATAAAATAAGCATGCAGAGTATTTTTCTGTAGGACAAAAATTAAAAAAATTTAATCTAGATTATAATATACAGTTGAAGTCAGAATTATTAACCCCCTTGAATTTTTTTTTCCTTTAAATATTTCCCAAATGATGTTTAACAGAGCAAGGAAATTTTCACAGTATGTCTGATAATATTTTTTCTTCTGGAGAAAGTCTTCTTTGTTTTATTTCGGCTAGAATAAAAGCAGTTTTTAATTGTTTTAAATTCATTTTAAGGTCAATATTATTAGCCCCTTTAAGTTATTTATTTCCGATAGTCTACAGAACAAACCATCATTATACAATAACTTGCCTAATTACCCCAACCTGCCTAGTTAACCTAATTAACCTAGTTCAGCCTTTAAATGTCACTTTAAGCTGTATAGAAGTGTCTTGAAGAATATCTAGTCTAATATTATTTACTGTCATCATGACAAAGATAAAATAAATCAGTTATTAGAGATGAGTTATTAAAACTATTATGATTAGAAAAGTGTTGGAAAAATCTGCTCTCTGTTAAAATGAAATTAGGGGAAAAAATAAACAGGGGGCTAATAATTCAGACTTCAACTGTATTTTACATACACTTGCATTTATGCATATATTAAAAAGCTATTCAATAATATTTTAATATAATATTTTTATTTATATTGAACTTTTGTTTTTGATTTAAATTGTTTTATTATCATTTACGTTGACAGTTTTCTCTTTTCATTTTAATTCTAGTTATTCTTTTACTTCATTTAATTTAACACTTTTCATTGTGATTTCAATTCACGTTTTATTATGGTTTGTTTTGTTACTGTTTTTTGTTTCTTTTCTTTATTTTTCAATTATTAAGTATCATTTTATTTGGCCTTTTTTATTTAAGTTTATTTCAGCAAATGTTTAATTTATATTCAATTTATGTCCATTGTTTTACTTCATAATAATGCTTATCTATCTATCTATCTATCTATCTATCTATCTATCTATCTATCTATCTATCTATCTATCTATAAACTGTTTTTATCTATCTATCTATCTATCTATCTATCTATCTATCTATCTATCTATCTATCTATCTATCTATCTATCTATCTATCTATCTATCTATCTATCTATCTATCTATCAACTGTTTTTATCTATCTATCTATCTATCTATCTATCTATCTATCTATCTATCTATCTATCTATCTATCTATCTATCTATACACACACACAGTTGAAGTCAGAATTGTTTATTTTTTCCCCCTATTTCTGTTTAACAGAGAGCAGATTTTGTTCAACACATTTCTAATCATAATAGTTTTAATAACTCATCTCTAATAACTGATTTATTTGATCTTTGCCATGATGGCAGTAAATAATATTAGACTAGATATTCTTCAAGACATTTCTATACAGCTTAAAGTGACATTTAAAGGCTTAACTAGGTTAATTAGGTTAACTAGGCAGGTTAGGGTAATTAGGCAAGTTATTGTATAACGATGGTTTGTTCTGTAGTCTATCAATAAATATATAGCTTAAAGGGGCTAATAATTTTGTCCTTAAATGGTTCAACTATATTTGAACTATATATATACAGATATATATTCGACTTCAACTATATATACAGATTTTAGACCTACAAACAATCAACAAAAATGTAATTATGCCAACTACAGCTCTTTCAACACTTGTTCAAAATATTATCAAGCACCAAATGCAATACATAAGTTGTGTAATAACATAATTGCTGTTATTACACAAGAGAAAACACTCCCTTTCACACACACTGAAAGACGAACTCTTGCTTTAGGTTGCAATTTCATATGATTGGTTTTTCTGAATAACTATGGCACAATACTGTATGTCTGCTGGAAAATACAAAGGTACTCCTCCCTATTTATTGGAAATATATCAGTTTTCTTTCATACCAAATGGGTTTCATATTAACACCGCCTCGTCTGCAGAAAGACGAAGGAAAATCTGCATCACACAAGACAAACAACGGAAAATAAGAGCAACTTTCAGATCTGTAGGCTGAAACTTGTTCCTACACATAAAAACGAACGTATCTACAGAAACTCGCTCTCTGTGATGCTGCTTAATATACTGACTTTTCACTAGGATGCTTGTTTAATGTAAATATTTTATTATTTTTAGATTAAACTCTGTAGAAATGACACAATCTGTAGTCAGTAATGTAATCTATTAGATCACACATGAATGCAAATGTAATCTAACTACTTTTGGATTACATTTAGATTACTTTTGTGCTTAAGCTTATTTGATGCCACATATAATGAAGCAGGATCTCATACTATTTTGACTGATAGAAATAATACATTTATTCATTGTTTATCAGCAACAAGAGCCATGACAGCTTCTTTTTAAAGTGCTAGTGTTTAATACTTCACAATATTCGAGCTAATATATAGTTTTGTATTTGCTGAGAGTAACACTGAATAAAACTAAATCTTATGATTGTAAAACATTCACTTAAAATTAAGCACATAAAACAGCAACATCACAAAACCCAACATTGAAAATAATGACTTTTAAAACAATATCACTGCGACATCAAATGTTTAATCTAAAAAACACAAGAAACTCAGATGATAGAATCAACGAAACACAAAACCACAAAGAATCTATAAGCAGGTTTATCATAAAAATATATAAATGTCAAAAACAGAGAAAACTGAGGAGAATCTATGAATTGGGAACAACTTACTCCCATTGTGTAAAGGATATGCAATCATGTAATCCATAAAAGTAACTGCAGTTTGGTTACATGTACTTTAAAAAGTAGTTTACCCTTATTACAAGCACTTGACTTTTGGAATCTGATTACATAATAATATACTGCTACTACCAGTGCTCATAATATCAGCACGAAGGCTTTTAACAACACAGGCTCATTGGAAATACATGCTTTAGCCTACATTTTTGTCAAACAACAAAAATGTACTTCAAATTACATTTGACTGCAGGTTCAAGATAAATGAGCACTAGGGGGCAGTATTACACCAACAACTTTTGTTCTTTTTCACACTAATGATATGTACATGGACATATTATAGACAAATAAAATACTTTTAGTATTATTAATACAAAAATAAATACCATAAACAACTTAACAGTTTATATGATTTGTGATTGAACATGTTTGCATCTCCTGTCTATCGCCATATGGACTTGTTTTCTGGCGTGGCCAGTTTGCTCGTAGCTCATATAGTATGGTGTTGAGCTTTTGAGTTTGACTCAGGTGAAGCATGGTTACACAAGAGAGATTAAAGCAATGTAAAATCAAGGTAAAAGTATGTTGTTGCAGTGTACTTTTCTTTTATGTTTGCTTTTAAAAACACTATTGGTTGGGTTTAGGTCAGTGATATACGTACGAAAAGCAAAATGTGCCTTAATTAACATATTAAAGCATTTCAGGTATGCAAAAAATGTAGAAAGTGCCCTCTAGTGTCTATTTCTCATCTGAAACGTACAACTAAACGTACCTTAACTAAGTATTAAAGTATTTAAGGTGCGCAAATATGTATAAAGCGCCCTCTAGTGGATTTTTCATCTGAAACGTGCAACAATTTGTACCTTAAATAACAGATTAAAGTATTTCAGATGCACAAAAATGTATAAAGCCCTCTCTAGTGGATTTGTCATCTGAAACGTACAACAAAACGCACTCATAGTTCAGATTTGCAAAAGCATAGACAGCACCCTCTAGTGGATTTGTCATCTGAAACGTACAACAAAACGCACTCATAGTTCAGATTTGCAAAAGCATAGACAGCACCCTCTAGTGGATTTGTCATCTGAAAAGTGCAACAAAGCCTATCAGAAGCAATGCATTTTACGTTTGACAAAAATGTGGGCTAAGAAGTGCATTTCTAATGACCTGGGCTGAGATTTAAAGAAAATCTAGCTTTCCACAAAGTAGTTAAACATAAATGACCTCATGTAGGAGAAATATAACACACAAATATGCACAACTGATGTAAATCAAGCATTATAGTGTGCATTGGCCACAAAGTGTTGGTGAAATTACACATAAGTGTACAAGAGGGAATACAATAGATTTTCTATTCCAGAAAATACATTTAAGCATAATTTAACCTAAATTTAACGTAACGTATTAAAGAATTTCATGTATGCAAAAATGTAGAAAGCGCCGTTTAGTGGATTTCTAAACTGAAACGCACAACAAAACGTATCTTACATAACATATTAAAGTATTTCAGGTAGGCAAAAATGTAAAAAGCGCCCACAATTGGATTTTTCATTTGAAACAATTTTTGTTTTACTTATAACGTAGTAAAGTAACTCAGGTAAACAAATATGTATAAAGAGCCCTCTAGTGGATTTGTCATCTGAAACGCACGAGAAAATGTACCTTAAGTAACGTTATAAAGTATTTCAGGTACGCAAATATGTATAAAGCGCCCTCTAGTGGATTTGTTATCTGAAACGCACAAGAAAAAACATATCTAGAGGATTTATTATCTGAAATGCACAACAAAATGTACTTTACATAATGTATTAAAGTATTCCAGGGACGTAAAAACGTAGAAAGCGCCCTCTAATAGATTTAATAATCTGAAACGCACATGAAAACGTACCTTAAAAAAACATATTAATGCATTTCAGGTACGCAAATATGTATAAAGCGCCCTCTAGTAGATTTGTTATCTGAAACACACAACAAAACGTATATATAGTGGATTTATTATCTGAAATGCACAACAGAATGTACTTTACATAACGTATTAAAGCATTCCAGGTACGTAAAAACGTAGAAAGCGCCCACTAGTAGATTTATAATTTGAAACGCACAAGAAAACGTACCTTAAGTAACGTAATAAAGTGTTTCAGGTACGCAAATATGTATAAAGCGCCCTCTAGTGGATTTGGTATCTGAAATGCACAACAAAACATATCTAGTGAATTTATCATCTGAAATGCACAATAAAACCTACTTTACATAACGTATTAAAGCATTCCAGGTACGTAAAAACGTAGAAAGCGCCCACTTGTAGATTTATAATTTGAAACGCACAACAAAACGTACCTTAAGTAATGTAATAAAGTATTTCAGGTACGCAAATATGTATAAAGTGCCCTGTAGTGGATTTGTTATTTGAAACGCACAACAAAACATATATCTAGTGGATTTATCAGCTGAAATGCACAACAAAAGGTACCTTAAAAAAAAACATATTACAGTATTTCAGAAACGCAAATATGTATAAAGCACCCTCTAGTAGATGTGCCATCTGAAACGCACAACAAAACATATATCTAGTGGATTTAGCATCTGAAATGCGCAACAAAACGTACTTTACATAATGTATTAAAGTATTCCAGGGACGTAAAACTGTAGAAATCGCCCTCTAATAGATTTATAATCTGAAACGCACAAGAAAACGTACCTTAAGTTACGTAATAAATTATTTCAGGTACGCAAATATGTATAAAGCGCCCTCTAG
>NC_079455.1:43618042-43625542 GCF_903798145.1 Danio aesculapii | reverse complement strand
TAAGAAGTCCCCATAAAGATTGCTGTACATGTGTGTGTGTGTGTGTGTTGTCATCTAAAAACATTAAAATATATTGCGAGAAAAGTTTGTTTGTAGACAAATATGTATGCCTGACAACATTTTTATTAATATCTAAGAGTTTTATTAAATGTTTAGGGCCCACTTCATGTTAAATAGCGTTTGGGTATCGTTTTGGGTCATTTCGATACCGGTGCTAAATCGATACTTTTAAAATGGTACCGGTGACAAATTCTTATGAGCCACAAAATTATAGTGGATGACTCTAGAAAAACGTTTTATTTGAGAAAAGAAATATGCATTTTAATTGAACAATATAATTAAAGTTCAAAGGATACATCAATTCATATTTTGTATATATCCATATTGGCACTGGGTTTTGGTACCCAACCGTAATATTAAGTGGCCTTAATCACTATCTAAAACTTGCATCTAAAAGAAAGTATAGTGCACTTTTAGCTGCATCCTAAATAGCACACTATTCACTTATGCACTTACACACTCAACATTAAATTATATGAATGTAGTGTCATCCCAAATGGGACACAAACGGTTTCTTTGGTAACCTTTCCCAGATGACGTTTGAGGGTTGCCAAATTAGCGAAATTAATGACCAAACTACCTAATAATACCTGCCATGAGTATAACATTCACCATCGGGAGGTGCTATAACCACTCTCGTAGGAGAATTTTGCTATTACAATCCAAAATATATAATCCAACATCAGTGCTACGTTAGCAAAACTGCGACCATTGAGTGCGTGAAGTGTCCAACATTGCTCACTTCATTTTAACGGTAGAACAAGTGCATCATCTGGGTATTTGAAGTGCACTTATTATTATTGGAGTTTTCAGTGTGAACGCACTACTTACACTATTTATACTACAAAATGGCGTAGAATAGTGCATAAGTATGCGATTTGGGACGCACCTATTGTGTTCATATTGTATTACACAACACTTAAGGACCCCCGAGGTGGGATAAAGGTATGTTTAGGGGCAGGTTTGGTGGTATGGGTAGGTTTAAAATGTAAGGAATGGGTCAACAGTGTGATTATAAATGTAATTACATGCAGATTATTTTTAAAATATAAGTATAATGGAATAAGTGCATACATAATAAGTGCAATGTACCAAATTATTCATTCAAAATGTGAGTAATAGTAATGAGGGCTAAAACTTGCTAGATTAGTACAGAATGCTTTCAAAATTATAGGTTGGGAAGTGAAAAAGACCTATTCAAGATATGTATGAGGTAGCCAATGTGAAGAAAAAAAGCTAAGATAATTGTTTCTGATGATACACATATTTAACATGAGAATTTTAACAAGATACCCTCAAGACGACAATTCAGGATTTTGATGTGTAAAATAAGAACTCCTTTGTGCTGATTGCTGTTAAATTATTGAACAGGGAAGTTATCTTGAGTTTGAGATTAATAAAATATAAGGTACTAAGGTGCTGTCATACTTACCATCTGTTATTTTTTATTTAACATTCATTTCCCTCAGCCAAGTCCCTTATTTACCAGTGGTCACCACAGCGGGATGAACTGCAAACTATTCCAGGACATGTTTTACACAGCGGATGCCCTTCCAGCTGCAACCCAGTACTGGGAAACACCCATGCACACTCATTCACACACATACTCATACACTAAAGCCAATTTTGTTTTCCTAATCCGCACATAGTGCATGTTTTGGACTGTGGGGGAAACCGGAGCATGTCAGCCCACGCCGGCACAGGGAGAACATGCAAACTCCACACAGAAATGCCAACTGACCCAGCCGGGACTTGAACCAGCAACCTTCTTATTGTAAGGCGACAGTGCTAACCACTGAGCCAACGTGCTGCCCTTTTATTTAACATGTGTACTTTATTTTATTTTTTGTAATAGGTTCTAGCCATGTCATGGTTGTCCAAGACAAAATGGGAGTCAGAAATGGGACAATAAATGATAGCAAAAAACAGAAGTGTGCGCACATCTAGAAAACCTCAAAAGACAGGTGCTTGATCAAAAACAAACATTTGTAGAAAAAGATCCTAACCTGCGACAAATGTTAGTGAGAGCAGATCAAGGTTCTGAACGGTCGGATAATCCTTTCACAGTTCCTGAAGGGATTCCTGTGACGCTCCAGAGACAGACGAGTCTCCGCTGAGGCCAGCTTCCAGCCTCTGCCGCTGAGACTGCAGCTCTGCACAAGACGTTTGGCCAGCGGAGAAATTAAAATGGTCGTGCCCAACTGAGTCTGGTTTCTCTCAAGGTTTTTTTTCTTTACTTTCACCAGTTAGTGAAGTTGTTTTCCCTCTCTGCTGTCGCCACTGGCTTGCATGGTTCGGGATCTATAGAGCTGCGCATCGTTGGATTTGCTCTTTAGTATTTGGACTCTCAGTAGTGATTATTAAACCACACTGAACTGAGCTAAACTGAACTGAACTTAAACACTACAAACTGAACTACACTGTTCCTATTTACTATGACCTTTTATGTGAAGCTGCTTTGACACAATCTACATTGTATAAGCGCGATACAAATAAAGCTGAACTGAATTGAATTGAACTGAAGGGGAATTATAGATGTGGTCAATGCGCACAGTGTAATTTTACAACCAAATGTCAGCTTTTAGGCATCCCCATTCAGGTAAGCAATTAAAGATTAAAGGTGTGATTTCATGCAATATAAAAAATGTGATCTATATGATTAAATGCCCTTGTGGTTTAGCCTACATCGGTAAAACAAGATGGTGTTTAAAACAAGAATTGCTGAACACAGAAGTAATATCCCTACTGAAAAAAACAGCTTAAACCAGCCTAGGTTGGTTGGCTGGTTTTAGCTGGTCGACCAGCCTGGTTTTAGAGGGGTTTTGGCCATTTCCAGGCTGGTTTCCAGCCATTTCCAGCCTGGTTTTAGCTGGTCGGGCTCGGAGATGACCAGCTAAAACCAGCTTGACCAGCCTAGCCAGGCTGGGAGCCCAGCCAAAACCAGCTATGTCCAGCTTAAACCAGGCTGGTCAGGCCTGGAAATGGCCAAAACCCCTCTAAAACCAGGCTGGTCAACCAGCTAAAACCAGCCAACCAGCCTAGGCTGGTTTAAGCTGGATTTTTCAGCAGGGATACGATTAAACGATCAACGAAATCCTATTTCTGTTCATTTTAATGCATTGAAACATAACCTTGCGACATTACGATATATTGGCATTGAACAAGTGAAGGTGCCGAGAAGGGGTGGGGACACTGACAGACTTTTATTACAGAGGGAAGCGTTTTACATTTACACACTAAACACTTTCTCCCTGAGAGGTTTAAATTTGGATTTTGATTTAAAATCCTTTTTGCAAGTGTATTTATATTCTATACAGTTGTATACTAAATATGTGTACACAATTGTTTTCCCCTAGGTCTACTGGCCTTGTGGTTGATTGATGTGATTTTGTGCAGGTGTGATGCGCTATATTTATATATTGAATACTCTGTCTCCGAGGAAGTTAAAAGTTAGATTTGTATTTTAAATCTTTTTTGTAATAGTATGAATGCATCTCATATTGTTATATGTAGATTATTGTGTGTAAATGCTCCTGTTTATTGGCTGATTGTGGTGATTGACTGCAGGTGCTGTGTAGAGCTGTTTCACTATTTCTTGAGTACTCCCATTTGTAATGCTTTACCTCAGGGGTCACCAAACTTGTTCCTGGAGGGCCGGTGTACTACAGATTTTAGCTCCAACCCTAATCAAACACACCTGAATGAGCTAATCAAGGTCTTACTAGGTATACTTGAAACACCCAGCCAGGTGTGTTGAGGCAAGTTGGAGCTAAACCCTGCAGGGACACCGGCCCTCCAGGACCGAGATTGGTGACCCCTGCTTTACCTGATGAAGACCATGTCGGTCGACACGTTGTGACAAAATAAATGATAAACAAACAAACTTTGATATATGGTGAAGTGGAAGCTTTTTTTTCAGATAATCCCATTAGATAATCAGCAGCAGAGTCAATTGTATTATACATTCAGCAGAGTCAATTGTATTATACATTTAATATTCAAAAAGTGCCTTCTGTACAGCACTTGTGGATTATAAAATGAGATTTTATATCTCTTCATCAATCTTTACACTGATGCTTTATTGTAAAACTAAGTATAAGCAGGAAACCAGTCTGAGGTCGACTTCCCCGAGCCACTAAAGTTCATGCCACGGAAAAAAAGAAAATGCTAGCGAATTAAATAACACAACACCTACATGTTTAACACTCACACAAAAACAGAGGTGGTGAGTAACCTTTGGGCAACCCATGGGTTACGTGGTTGGGAAAGTAAATTAACTCAAATTTGTGGTTTCAACTATTAACTCTTACCAACCTATATGACCTATAACTATACCTATCTAAAACTATAACCTATATCTACCACAAATATGTTCTATCCAGGTAAGCAAGTAAGCTTCAAAATCACACAGATTACTTTATGACAGACACAACAGCGATCTACTATGATAACAGTGAATCCAACATCAGAAGAATGCACTAACCTATGTACATTTGCTTTAAATACACACAAATGAGCATTCTACTACATAAATTTGAACTATTTACCTATTAAATAAAATTGTATTGACCCCAATGACAATGCATACACAAGATTATATCATTTACAGATAATATAGTGGATTTTTGACCAATATTTTCCATGATTAAAAGATACTGAGGAGGATTCCCACTCGCATGCCAGGACATGTCAGCTATCTGACAGTCTAAAGTCATCAAATATTCTAGTGTTACTCTGCTTTCTGTATTTGAGACTCATTATACAGGATAGACACATTTATATCCACTATGGAAATTCCTTTCAACATATGACATATGTTAAATTATATAAATAGGTTAGATAAAAGCAATAAAAGACATGCCAGTCATACTTTATCAGTCCATAGTTTCTCTGTGAACAAAAACAAGCAACCTTTATAACCCGTGTCAGATTACAGAAACACATTTGGCAGCAAAACCACCATTTATGATGTTTAAATCAGTCAGCACAACACATGACTTTAAATCCCAATCCCACATGAAAAAAATACTATAGTAATTCATAGTAAACACTAATGTACTTGAACCATGCTATAGTAAAATGTGTTATACTGTATATAGTATTCACAACTCTGTTAATGAATGCTATAGCATACTGTAGTATTAACTATAGTGAACTGATAAACTGCAATAAACACTGCAATACACTTTAGCTTTACTACAGTAAACTGTGGTGTATTGTAGTGCAAAATACCCTACATTTGTTTATGTTACCAGAGCAAACATAGAATAACCAAAACGATTTAATTCAAGTACTTTATGGTTCAGAAATACTCCATTACTTAATACAAGTAGGCTACTGTGTTATATATTTTAATCTGGGACTTATTAAATACGCTTAATTATACAACAGGGATTTAAACCCATTCGTTTGATCTGCTGCTAGAGCTTAGATGATTCAGACATTGCCTACCTGATTGATGATGAATACCGCGCATGAGCAGACGTGTGTAGCCTGTTTCTCTGTGTTTTGTTTCTGCACGACTGTTGAGAGGAACAGCATGCTTTTTAACCACATGCTAGCTTTTCATTGGTTGCTGATCTGTGACGTGCGATGACGAGTTTTGAGAAACTCCGGATTTCTCCTCAGCTTTGCGTCGTGTGGCTACTGAGAACTTCACGACGTTAGATCAGCTCACAATCCGGTAAAACATCACGGGAATAAACATGTAAATATTATTAAACTCTGATTTCCGACGCAAATCTATTATGAAATACGAATTAAACGATGATTCAGCGAATTCAAGAAGGTTCAGCGACCGGAAGAAGATCGCGCCGTTATTCGTTTTGTTTTGTAGGTAGGTAGGTAGGTAGGTAGGTAGGTAGGTAGGTAGGTAGGTAGGTAAGTAGGTAGGTAGGTAGGTAGATAGATAGATAGATAGATAGATAGATAGATAGATAGATAGATAGATAGATAGATAGATAGATAGATAGGTAGGTACGTAGGTAGGTAGGTAGGTAGGTAGATAGATAGCATAAGTCTTACGTAAGAAATGTGCTTCTGATTATTTAGCAGTCTATTGTGTGTCAGTTTCGTTTTGACTTGCAGAGACTTGACAGGAATTTAGTATTCATCATTTCCCACAACCGTCGACAGAAACAGCTCTCCTGATAACACATCTGGATGCTATTAACGTGTTTAAAAGCCCAACCCATCATCACAGACACAATATCTACTTCTTGGTTCATGTCTTTCTTCCTTTTGTCCTTTTTACCTTATTGTGAATGAAAACCGACGTTGCAAAATAACCCTAAATCTTTATAAAGCATTGCAACAGTAAAACTCATGCACTGTTTATTATATGTTGTGTGAGAAATCTGTTTTAGGATGAGCAAATAATAAGAAATAGAAATACAAATTATTCTGACAAAATTTTTTATACTATTAAATAAATATATTATATTACTGATTAGGGCAACACAGTGGCGCAGTAGGTAGTGCTGTCGCCTCACAGCAAGAAGGTCGCTGGTTCGAGCCTCGGCTGGGTCAGTTGGCGTTTCTGTGTGGAGTTTTCCAGTTTCCCCCACAGTCCAAAGACATGCGGTACAGGTGAATTGGGTAGGCTAAATTGTCCGTAGTGTATGAGTGTGTATGGATGTTTCCCAGAGATGGGTTGCAGCTGAAAGGGCATCCACTGCATAAAACAAATGCTGAGTTGGCGGTTCATTCCGCTGTGGCGACCCCAGATTAATAAGGGACTAAGCTGTAAAGAAAATGAATGAATATTATTGATTAATTGTTATAACACATTTAACTACTAATTTAATATTTGTTTAATATTTGAAGACAAACTATGTTTTTATTATTTTTTACAGTATTTCTTATATTTTCTTATGGAGAAAGACCTCATTTATTTGACTGGAGAAATATTTAACACAATATTTTAGTTTAAACTGTTGAGTTCAATATTATTAGCCACCTTAAAAATATTATTTTTGATTGGCTACAGAATAAACCACTGTTGTCCAAAGACAAAATAAAATTTCCATTAGAAATTATTCATTAAAACTATTATTATATTGCCTCGTAGTAGTCCTTAAACTAAAATGTGAATTAATAACCCCTATTTTAAAAAAAAAATAACATTATAATATCAATATTTCTCATTTAAAATATCAATAATTTAGATCCACTTCAACTGTTTACTATAGAGTATATAATACAAGATGTGTAATGTAATGTGTATTTATATAGTGCATTTATTGTGTATGACTATACACCCAAAGTGCTTCACAATCATGAGGGGTGTTTGTCTCTCCACACCACCACCAGTGTGCAGCTCCACTTGGATGATGCGACAGCATCCACAGGACAACAGCGCCAGTGCCCTCACCACACATTAGCTATAGGTGAAGTGGAGAGACAGTGATAGAGCCAATTTTGTGTATGGGGATGATTGGG
>NC_079455.1:43545542-43615542 GCF_903798145.1 Danio aesculapii | reverse complement strand
ATATATTAAACTGATGCGATGACTAACATTTACTGTTACTCTCTCTCTCGCTCTTTTCAGATGCAGAACCAAAGTCTCTGTGAACTGAAAGTGTGATGTGAGTTCAGTCATGCTGGACAGCATTGGTGTGAAGTTTGCTTGACTCGGTCATTTGATCCCATTGATGAAGCGGGTTAGATTTCATGGTAACTGATAGTCACTTCTCTCCGTGTGTGTGATTCAGTCAGCAGTGTTTTTTTTTCACTCGTTCTGGTCCATCATGCTACATAAAGATGGCCGCTAGATGGAGTATTTTAAATTAAATTATATTATATTAGATGGTGCTGTTGGACCATATACCATGACTTGAAGGGACGGTTGACTCAGAATTAAAAATAAAAGTATTCCTGGTCCATCATTACTTTTTTATTATTTTTTTTTATTGTTATCAAAATGCATCAATTTCAGATATTGGAAACTTAAACACGTTTTAAAATTGATCATATCATTGTTGATTGCTATAAATTCTCAAAAAAACGACATCAGTGTTTGATAATGCATCAATATACAAGCATATAGATGTTCTTCAGATAAAAGTAAAATCCAGTCCCAAAGGTTTGTGAGACAAAGGTAAAATATTACATTTATTTTCTACACTTATAAACTGAAAGGGACGCTCCACTAAAAAAAAAAAAATCTGTCATAATTAACCCATCCTCTCTAGTTTGAAACCTTTGGGTTAAAAATGTAGTTTAAATTTATACTACATCACGTTAAGTAAAAAGATAGCCACGTAAAGAAAGCATGTGTAACGATTGTTGACCTCTGCGTTGTGATTTTCGCTATCGTCAGCAACTCAAAGCATCGACACCTTACAAAAGTGGTTCTCAGTGCCTCTTTATTCTGGGAAATAAATCACGTTAAACAGTGGGCAGCAGACAGAACCGTAGCAGCATCAGCCATTTTCTGCTGAACTACTTCTTAATATTTTAACAACACAAAATAACTTATAAATTACATACCTGAGAAACAAATCAAATGACATTAAACACAGGGCAATATACTGCTGACAATACTGAAATAAGCAAAAGACGTAACATAAACAACACTCTCACTTTAAGGATGGCTTCGTGTCATCATGATAGCAACAACATGCAATTTTTACTGTAAGAGACACAAAGCTCGAGTCTATAATATTGCGTTTCTTAATAAAAGTTCAGTATCTAAATCTATCAGAAGCATTGAGCATTTGTTGACAACTCACAGCGTTCATTTATACCCCAAAATAATCATGTTACACTTTTGTGCTGAGCGACGGTAGCCCGCAAGGACAAAATAAAGAAAACGCCTGCAATGTTTTAACCACTAGGGGGCACCAGACCATCAATCATGTATATAATTCTAATTTCATGTCAGTTATCAGAATGAATCAGTTATTCTCTATTACAAACGTTACACATGCAATCAAGTACAGGAGTCACCCTGGTCGTAACCTCCCTGGCCATGGTTTCATCAGCATAACCGTACCAATTCAAATGCATAGGTGCTAATCCAATGAGAAGGGTTTAAACGGAGATCGGAGCTCCAAGTAAGCTGTACAAACCTATTTGATGTCTTGTACAGTCCAACCTGATGTGTGTATGAATGCAAGGGCGTAGTTTTGGACTTGCCATTGGTGGGGATGCACTGGTGGTGCTCGCTTTGCAGGCAGTTTCTATTTTTTTTTGTGTCAGCACACTTAGAAATTGAGCATTGGCGACCCATGTCTCTGAACAATGACACTGTTGCAGGAAAGTTACTGTTAGGTAAGACGGAGGAGCGCTGTGATTGGATCGTATCAGCTCTTTCTCATAAATTAATATGCAAAAACTGAAAACCTGATGAGGTTCATTACACGGCAAACAAACACCACGAAAAGTGAAGAAATGTTTAAACCAGTAAACAACTTGTTTCTTAGACTATCTGAATCTAAAATTGACAAAAATTAAAGCAAAAATTAAGAGAATGATAACAATTTTATGAAATGTGAATAATGTTCAATGTTAAATTATGTAAATGTTTAGGATGAGCAAGGGATTTTGAATCCTGACTGTTAAAATACCACATGAGAGTAAAGCAACATTTGTTATAATAATAACATCATTAACAATAATTCATTGTTATAATTTGTTATAATTCTTTAGGTAAGCTGTCCTAACTTTATTTATTTGAGTAATTATGAATTATAAATGAAGTAATATGTAGCCTATAGCATTTTAACATTACTACTTTTTAAAAACATGACATGCCTAACATTAACCAAGGTTATAAAATACTGAATGATGATCATTAATTTACTGATACATGACATCTGATGAATATATATATATTTACATACACACAATGTGAAACATTAACATTTTATCATTATTCATTATACACACACACACACATACATACATGCATATATACACAAATACATACATGCATACATATTATATATATATATATACATACATACACATACATACATATACATACATATACATATATATATATATATATTTACATACACACAGTTTAAATATATATATATACACAATTTTTAAATTCACTTATCTTTTGAGGGTGTATATTTGTCACCTCTAGTATCGAGCCATGCCTATTGCCGTGACATTGCTTGGAAATTTCTTTTTAAACTGAAAGAGCAGTTTTGCTCTAAATAACGCAAAAACAAACTATTTCAACTGAACAGTGAACTATATGTGTCCTAATAATGTTTTGAGCAACGTGCCACACATAAATAGGCCTGTCTTTCAACATCTCAAAAAGTGTGTGTTAGGATTTCAAGACCCTTTAAGCTCTAGGTTGTTAAGACTGCACCAGACAGCGAGTTCTTTAACTTCTAAGACTCAATCACCATCGTGAATGAGGTCAATGACTGTGGTGTCATTTCCAAATTTCATGAGCTTGACAGAGGGGTGCAGTGCAGTTATTGGTGCAGGGAGAAAAGCAGTGGGGAGAGGACACATCCCTATAGGGTGCTAATGCTGATTGTATGGGTGCTGGATGAGAATTTTCAGCACAATCTCACGGCAATTCGCAACTTTTTGATTTAGTGGCTAATTCGTATGTAGTATGTATGTATGTATTTAGTACGATATGCTCATCCGCCAGTGATGGTTGGGTTTAGGGGTGGGGTTAGGTGCCACGCCTCCTTTTTAAAATCGTACAATTTCGTACGACTGAACTCGTATGAATTAGCCACTAAACTGACAAAACGTAAAATACTTACGTTTTCTCGTGAGATCAGGCTGGAATTTTCCCAGCTTTATTCTAATTTTTTTAATAATTTGCCTTAAGCATTTGTCAGTAGAGTGCATGTAATTTGGATCAGCTGATAGGGATAGGACAGCCTGGGATTTCAATTTTTAAATAAGCTGAGAGCAGAGTTTGACTACAAGCCCTGTCTGAACTAGCGCAGAACGCTTATTTACACATTTAGCAGACACATTCGTACAAAGCAACTTACAATTAAGCAGACATTCAGCGATTTAACAAGAGGCACAATATAGACAAGAAGTGCTAGTTATACAAAGCAACTGTTTGTGCTCAGAGAATAAAGTGTTTGAGTAAGGAAGGAGAATTATTTTGTTTTGTGGTATAAGAGCAAGAATATTGCCTGTAAATGTATTTTTTTTTATTAAAGGTGAAGTAACTGCAATAATGAGATCACAAGTATTGACATTATTCTTTCACATAATAGTGAGCACGGCCATAAAGTCTTATGGCCATAAAGTCTTGAGACCATTGATTTTTAGCCATAACAAGCAATGCAAATTGTATTTTCTTATAATATATATTTTCTTTGTCAGAATGATAGTTCTCTGTAGAGCAAGAAGTTTGAGCTTTACTGCTATTTATTATTCTTAGTAATGAATTGAAAGTCCAAAAACAAATCGCACATAGCTTTTGCACTGCAAAATCAATCAATAGGATTAGAGCTTGATTCAAGTTTAGTCTAAATATGCAAAAAAAATTGTGAAATATCCTTGCACAGGCTTGCGTTTCTGTTCTGATGCATTTGTATGTGTATGAATTCAACTCAATGAGATGAAAACTGAAGTGTGACTGCGGTTTAACATCTACAAGCTGCTAATCTGACTCTGGCCTTTCTTTGTCAATAGTTCATGGTATTCTGTTCTGCAAAATTAGGCTATTCAAGCCCTCAAAAATAAAACAAACTCTTCAACCGTGCATCAGATTATGAATTAATATATCAGTTGTCCTCAGCCTTACTGGAAATCTGAAATCTCACTTCAGTAGATTCACAGTCCAGGAGCAGCTTCAGGATTGTTCTGCCACTAACACAAGAGACAGAAAGACAGGCAGATTGTGTTATTAGACATAGTATAGATTTTAAGGATTATTATTTGTATTAGCAGTGTTGATGACCAGTTTTTGTGTTATTACTTAGCACTTAAAAGTGAATATAGCACTGGCATTATTATCTTTGACACTATTAGAAAGGACAGTGGTGATTTTAAAGGGCAATGATGAGAATCATCGTTTGGACAAAACTGTGTAGTGTGTCCACAGTCATATTGGGGTCATATAAAGACATTTAGTTTCTTTTTAAAAATTTCCTCATGTTAAAATAGGATACAAATCCTATTTTGAGGCCCACCGCACCGCAATGTGATGTAGGGGTGTGGTTTCACTGCCCACCGAATTGATTGACAGCCCCGTATTAACAGGTCTCTGTAGTAACGTGATCATATCAGGATGTGCACAAAGCAACCGGGATTAAAAGATCTGTTCAGCGCTCTGTGGTCATCAATTTTACAAGTTTAAAATGTTTTTAAAACAGTGCATGTTAATGAATTACAGCGATTTTAACGTCTTTATCACCGCAGCCGAGTGTCAGTACAATTATAAAAGAAGACGCTTCAATCCCGGTTTGTGGATGACATTAACATAACGGATATCCATACAGCAGTGGATATTAACGTGTATCCTGTCACATTTGCGTGCAAAAACAGTGGAAAGTTAAACATGTGTGCTATGTGTGTGTGCGTGAAACATTGTGTGTGACTCATTGTTGCAGAAAGGCTTTAATTAACTCAACAACAAATACATCAGATAATCATTAATAAAGTTCTTACTGTAGCATTTCTCACAAACGTTACGTGAGATCTGCTTCCTTCATGTCTGTAACTGTGCTGTTTATCTGATGCAGCCGAGGTGGAGATTGAGCCACACTCTGACAGACACGTGGGAACGGTGGGCGGGGAGAACTAGCACTAAAGGCACAGGCAACAAAAACAGCTACAGTGTGTTCAGAGCAGAAAATCCAATACTCTGAAACCTAAATAATCTGATGGGTGTTTTGAGCTGAAACTGTACAGACACATTCTGGAGACTCATTTTAAATTGTTATTTGAAAAGGGGGTAAAATAGGTGCCCTTTAAAGCAAAGTGAGGGAAAATCTTAGTACTTATAGGAGCAAACAAACCGGAAATCAATTATTTTATCAGATTAGTAATCATTCTTAGGTCAAATGTTGCCTGCTACTTAAAAAAAAGAAAAAAACTGTATAATGTCACATCTTTATTGTAATGTGTCTATAAAACTAAACTGTTTGTCGAAAGTTTGTTGTGTTCTGTGAAATAATTGTTTCCTCTGTCTTCACATTCATTGAAATGTCCATTAAAGACCAATTTCTTACTGTCAGGGGGCTTTTCTTTGCTGTCACGCCTTTTTTTCCCACCCAGTTCTTTCTCTCTTTTGTCCAGTTCTTCCTGTCTTCTCTTCAGTTCTCTCTCTCTTCTGTCCAGTTCTTCCTTTCTCTTCTCCAGTTCTCTCTCTCTTCTGTCCAGTTCTTCCTTTCCTCTCTCCAGTTCCCTCTCTCTACGGTCCAGTTCTCTCTCTCTTGTGTCCAGTCCTCTATTTTGCTGTTCATCAGGAACACTCTTATAAAAAAAAAACACACATTAATTCCACATTAATTTTCACAGGCTTTTTTCATACTTTGTTCCTTACAGGTTATTTTACACTTACATTGATTCACTGGAGAAATCATGTTTTCTCAAATATGACAGAGTGAATGTGTGATTTACAGTGTTTATATTTTTCTCTGTGTGTATATTTCATGAAACAAAGATTTTAACTGAACCTGTGACCTTATACTACAACACTTTCCATTATCTGGCAAAGCTAAGGGATGTGTACTGGGGTTGGACAATGAAACTGAAACACTGGCCAATTTATTAGTGGAGGTTTCATGGCTTAATTTGAGCAGCCTGATGACTAGGGCCACACAGAATCTGCTGACATTTTTTGGTATTTCTGCGCAGTATTTTTAATCTACGGATTTATGCGAAATGATTTTGAGAGTATCATAACTAAAATCTTAATATATGAAATATACATTTTTAACTTGTATTTAATGTTTACTATGCAAATCCAATTAGATCCACTTATTTGGTAAGCAAAGCAAGTCTCTCATACAATATATCTCCTAAAAGACTGACAATATTACTTTACAAACTGTATTGTAAATAAATCATATTGTAAAGTGAAGTGGAGACGCTGACAACATGGAATGAGGATCCAAACGCAGGTTTGTTGAACAGAGAAGGCAGGCAACAGTCAACACAGGAGCAAACAGATGTACACGGGCAATTCAGAGTTGTGGTCATAAAACAGGCAGATGGTCAAAAGGCAGGCAGCAGACAGGAATAAACAAAACAAGGATCAAAAACACAGTAAGACAAGGCAAGAAAAACGTGTCAATGTTCACTAACAGTTCAACAAGAATCAGCGACTTGTGTGTGACACAGAGGGGTTAAAATAGTCCGAGTAATCAATGATCATGAGTATCAGCTTTGTGTGTGTCCAAATGACTGTCAGCTGTGGCAGGAGTGATTGGTGCAAAGACTTCTGGGACATGTAGTTCAGTAGGAAGTGATTTCCAATGGAGAAAGCACTGCTGGTGATTACAACAAACTACAGGAAGTATTCTCCAGCAGAGAACACACTGCTGAAGATCACGACACATATGAACATTTTAATATTAGTCAATAACTATACTGAAATTAATTTAAAATAAACGAAATAAATATAATTAATACACATTTCCACAAGTAAAAAATAGATTCAATTATGGGCAAATCTGTGGAAATCCATGTGGGCCTACTGATGGCCAGTCTTCAGTAATTGCACATTCCGTCTGTACGACCAGAGTGTGATTAATTAGCAGAGTAATAGCACAGCATTGCTTAAAATATTGCAATACACACAACATTATAGGAGATATGTCAAAGCTCAAAAGAGGACAGATTGTTGGTGTGCGTCTTGCTGGCCAGCTGTGACTAGGATGGCAAGACTTTGTGATGCATCAAGAACCACAGTATCCAGAGCAATGTCAGCAAACCACCATGAAGAAGAACCACATCCCACGGGAGTAACTATGGATGCAAGAGGAAGCTGTCTAAAAGGGATGTCCAAGTGCTGACCTGGATTGTTTCCAAAAAACTAAACCACAGCTGCCCAACTCACTGCAGAACTAAACGTGCACATCAATTGTTTCCACCAAAACTGTAGGTTGGGAGCCCCACAGGTACAATATACAGTACTTGGCCAGGCTGCTATAGCCAAACTTTTGTTTACTTGTGTCAATGCCAAATGTCGGTTTTAATAGTACCAGCAGTGAAAACCTTGGGCTGTGGACAATGTGAAACACGTATTGTTCTCTGATAAGTTCACCTTCACTGTCTTTCCAACATCTGGGAAAGTTACAGTGTGGAGAAGCCCCAAATAAGCATATCAGCCAGACTGAAGATGCACAGAGTGAAGCATGGGGGTGGATTTGGGCTGCAATATCATGGTACTTCAATACTCAAATCACAGCTGAGTACTTGTGCTAGATAGGCACGTCACTGCCAAGGACTACCCAATCATTATGGAGGACCATGTGCCCCCAATGGTTCAAACATTGTGTCCTGAAGGCAGTGCCTTGTATCAGGAAGACAGTACACCATGAAAGTAAAGTCGAACATCTCCCATGGCCTGCACAGTCACCACAAATTAATATTATTCAGCACTTTGGGGTGTTTTGGAGGAGCGAGTCAGGAAAGGTTTTCCTCCACCAGCATCACGTAGTGACCTGCCCGCTATTCTGCAAGAGCTCAAAATCCCTCTGGCCACCGGGTAGGTCTTTTATCTGTCATTCCCAGGAAGATCTAATGCTATATTGGCCACAAAAGGAGGCCCTGCACAACACTAATGAATTATTGATCTAAAACCAGGCGTTTCAGTTTCATTGTCCAACCCCTGTATATGTATGAGTGTATGTAAGAAACTCCTGCACTAAATCAGCAAATCTAAATGTAAAGTATCACGTTGTCTGAAGCAGAATTACTAAATCAAAACAACTGCATGCAAGTAAATGACTTACAAAAATTCTTTCACATGTATGTTGTAAACTTTATCGAAACACTAAATTAGATTAAGCTGTTACAGTGGATTGACTCACCGTTGCGTTCCCCATGCTTAGCTGAAACAAAAAAAAAAAAACAGTTAAAGATCACAGTGATCTTTGGATGACATTTTAAGAGCAATTTAAGAGCAATTAAGACATTTTAAGAGCAATTTAATTCAAAGCAGCAAATACAATCATAATAATAAAACGCATCAAACATTACCACCAAACCAGACAACAGTTCAGTACATTTAAATATTTAGCTTTTCTGAAGCCTTGAAACCATCACTATTTTTAAAACCAATTTCCATCTGTACTTGCAAGCAATAGAATACACCAGGGATGGGCAAACTCGATTCTGGAGGGCCGGTGTCCTGCATAGTTTTGCACCAACCCTAATCAAACACACCTGCTTGTAGCTTTCTAGTGATCTTGAAGACACTAATTAGGGTGTTCAGGTGTGTTTGATTAGTGTTGGAGCAAAACTCTGCAGGGACACCGGCCCTCGAGGATCAAGTTTGCCCATGCCTGGAATACACAGTATAGATTATTAATTAGATACATCAGAAAACGCAGAAGATATAGCATTTAAATTCAATTAATTTTGAAATTACTGGAAAAGTATATTTAATTTCATATTAGGATCAGTTTTATTGCCAAGTGTGCTTCACACACACAAGGAATTTGTTTTGGCTATACAGAAGCTTCCAGTGTACATAAAATAAATACGGAAAAAAGAAATACGATAAACATTAAACAGAGATGCAGTTAGTCAAAATGGATGTTGAATTGTGTGTATAGATTTGTTATATATATATACAGGTTATATGGTGCTGTGTGGAAATGCTAATGGAGAAGGTATTGCATTGCATATTGATATAAGGTGCTGTGTACAGGTGTTGCAAGTTTATTGCACAGTAGGGGAATATTTAACTGTTCATGAGGTAGATGGCTTGAGGAAAGAAACTTTTTTTGTGTCTGGCTGTTTTTCATAATACAATTTTTTTTTAATAATACAGTAACATTCAGCATTGAACATCCATATTCACTTGCGTTCAGTAACAATAAATAAGCCCAAATCGCAAACAAAGGTCAAAGTAATCATAAGAGAGAAGCATGTTAATGTCCACTGATGTAACTTTAAATTCACTCAAAGAGAAACTGATTCTGCCACATTTTTTTGTTTGTATTGTTGCATTCTGCAACCTGTGGACATTCTTCAGCTGTTATCATCGCCTTCTGTTTATTTCAATCCATTGTTCAAAGCTAAATGTTTGCCTTATATGTTGTACAGTTATATTACAGATATTTTGCATATGATTATTTTGCATCTATATGTTTACAGTTTTGCAAGAAGAGTGCACGAGATATGCAAATCGTGTCCAACTGCCTGAACGTCTTTAAGATGTAGCAGAAGAATGATTTATATAAGTGATAATAGATAGCTATTGAGAAAGTGGTTCAGACGTCATAAAAAACAAATATGTATCACATTCCAATATTATTTTATTAGTTAATATATTAAATAACATGAACAAACAATGAATAATGCATTTATTACAGTAGTTGTTCGTGTTTGTTAATGAAAATACAGTTCATTGTTAGTTCAGGTTAGCTCACAGTGCACTGACTAATGTTAACAAGCATGACTGTGGATGTTAATAATGCATTAGTAAATGTTGAACTATGATTTATAAATTCTTTACAAGCAACGTTACTAAATTGTTCACGTTAGTAAATACAATAATGCAATCTTATTGTAAAGTGTGACCAACAAATGATATATTTTAAATAATACTAGTACACGTAAATGTGCAAAAGCTGTGCCTGCTTAATTGCTTTGAATAAATGATGAATCACTGGGTGAGGTACGTGCCTAAGGTTTAATAGGTCTATTTCATCTCTTGATGCTAATTGCAAATATCTAGGGTTTAAAATGAAAGACTTTGTATTGTAATACAATCTTTTATAATACTATTAGTATTAATAATAATAATAATAATAATAATAATAATAATAATAATAATAATAATAAACAACAATAATAGTAATTTAAACATTTAAATATATAATTAGCTTTTTTTTTTTTTCCACTTTGCCCATTCCTTTACTAAATGACTAAGCAGTTATTAATCTATTAATCATAACTGTCCTCTCGCAATAACTGCGTTAGAATTTCCCACAACCATAGTCAGCGCATCCGACACTGGGACGTTTAGAAGGCAGGGTTGTTGTGAATAAAAATTCGCAAAAAAATAAATAAATGGGTTTGAAAAAAATCACATTAGCAATGGAATGTAATAAAAATACATGCTTACCCGTGTCGAATTAAGAAATCGTTATATCGGAAACGATAAAATAGTCTTCAAGCCCATATAGAGCAAGCGATTACTTCGAAAGTGAAAGCAAATCTGGCTCTTGCTCAATGACGTAAGAAACAATAGCGTAGACAGCCGTAGATGGGCAGCCAGGGATGGGCAGTATTTACGATACATGTAGGCCTATGTGTAGCAGCCTGGTGAAAGGATGGTTCATTTTTCTCAAAAAAAGGTGTACCTCTTTGCAGTTATTGGCCTCATTTTCTATTTAATCATGATTTAAAACCCTGAGTTTAGGTGCTATATTAAGCACTGTTATTATAGCTGGATTAGCTTGTCAGATGCTCATCATAACCACACTTTTTGACGTACCAAAAATATTTCCTAAATATTTAGAATAAAGAAATATGATATTCATTTTTAAAATACAAACTTATTCCATCATATGTCATTAGAAAAAAGGTTTAAATGTAAAAACTGTAGCCTGTTGTAATTTATCAGGCAAATAACAAACTAGTCAGCACATTCCTCAGTCAGAATTTGGCCATTTGAATAACAAAAAACAAAAATAAAACAACAACAACATAATAATAATAATTTTGAGCATCACAATTTTTCTAGCCTCTCTTGTAAGAAAGTACACAGGCCTGTAGCCAGCCTAGTAAATGGGGTGGTTCTTTTTTCTCAAAAAAAAAGTGTATGTTTTTGCAGTTATTTGCCTAATTTTCCATTTAATTATGAGATGTAAATTCTGAATTTAGGTGATATTTTAAGCTCTGTTTTATAGCTGGATTAAATTTTCGGTTGGTCATCATAACTACACTTTTTGATGTACCAAAAATATTTCCTAATTATTTAAAATTAGAAAACACGACAAATATTTATTTTTTGAAATACAAATTTATTCCATCATATGTCAGTAGAAAAAAAGGTTTAAATTAAAAACTGTAGCCTGTCGTAATTTATTAGGCAAATAACAAACTGGCCAGCACATTCCTCAGTCAGAATTTGGCCATTTGAATAACAAAAAATGAAAACAAAATAATAATAAATAATAATAATAATAATAACAATGATACTACTACTACTGCTACTACTAATAATAATAATTTAGAGCATCACAATTTTTCTAGCCTCTCTTGTAAGAAAGTATGTTTGAAACAATAACAACATTGGCCAAATTAGTGTTCAAATTGATTTTAATATGGGCCGCTTTTGGTGCTTCACACTTTTTTTATTCGTCATGTTTTCTTTCAAGAATAAAGTCCAAGACTTAGAATAAAATTGACTTGTCTATTGTTTTCTCTATTTAAAAACAATGCAGTAGTTAAAGATGACTTCTCCTGTGTCAGATGTTTACTTGCACAGCTGGATGTGGGACTCTTAAAAAAAAATATGTTTGCACTGAAGAAAACTGATTAACTGAAGCCTTTTTCGATGGGTTATTTTTACTATTCATGATGCCATAGCAGTCAAAATAATACAAATGAGCTCATCAATGGGACAAATTTTGGGCTTTTATCAGTGAGGAGTGGGTCTTACGAACCACTTGAACCCCTCCTACGCCCCCACATTTTGAATTTTAAATACAAACTAGTATTTTGTAATGTGTATTTGATAGGGTTGATGAAGCTGGCCTAATATTTCATATCAAAATACTTGTGTCTTGTTTTTTAAAATACTTTGTAAGAATTCTACATGGTGATGTCATAAAAATGCATCCACTGATTGGTGCATTAGATGTTATTAACTCTTCCATTTAAAGAGAACTGAAAAAATATTGGGAGAAAGAGCATACTGATAGTTTTGGATGGATTGCTGATGCCAAATGATTGTCATTAAAAGAGTGGTGATTCCTACAATGGCTGTTTCATATGCCGGTAGTTGATCAGTGCACTGTATAGTTAATGAAGAGGAAAAATGCATGCCTAAAGATGTCTAAGTGGCACAACATATGAAACAAATATTTAATCAAATATATAAAAAATTCCTGACAAGTTTTACAGCAGGATATGTCACAGAAGGGGTCTGAGACCAGCGCTGTGAGCAGGGATTAAAATGTATTTTACAATAAAATACCAAATACCTCAGTTTTAGGTGTATCAAAATTAAAACAAAAAAATACAGCAGCCACAACATGCATCAAAATAAAATTATGTATTTTGAAAATACTGCAAAATACTTTTCCAAGAGAGCATGACATTTCTTTGCAAACCTTCCATCAATAGACCTGTTGGATCGATCCCTTCTCTGCATCTCATTCACCTGTACTGCACACGAGGGGCTATTCATAACTTGTTTTTCTCTTTGATTTCGGTATAGATTTTGTACTAATTTCATACAGAAAGTCATATCTCGAAGATGATCTCTTTAATTACTGTAAAACTATTTCATGCAGATAATGAGTTGGAATATAGTACTATTTCTCTATAGATCTCCTGATCTCACGAGGAAACGTAAGTATTTTAAGTTTTGTCAGTTTAGTGGCTAATTTGTACGAAATTGTACAATTAAAAAAAAAGAGGCGTGGCACCTAACCCCACCCCTAAATCCTACCGTCATTGGGGGATGAGCAAATCGTACTAAATTGTACGAATTAGCCACTAAATCAAAAAGTTACGAATTGCCGTGAGATTGTGTTGATATAGTTTATTCTGTTGTGTTTTTTTGACAATTGAAATCTGTAAAATTCATGATTTCTAAATCAAATTTTCATAAATTATGTTTTTTTTTGGCATTTGTACTCTTCAATGCACAACATAAAACACGATATCAGTTTTTGCTGCTATAAAACCAGAGTTGGGAGTTTTTGAGCAGTCTGCAGACTGGAGTGTTATTAAATATTTTTGTCTCATACTGATTAACTATGTCAAAATATCTAATTAAAAACATATAAAAAGCATCTGCAGATCAGCTACTGGGATTTGAAATAGCCACCCTGCTAAAAAATCCAGCTTAAACCAGCCAAGACTGGTTGGCTGGTTTTAGCTGGTCGACCAGCCTGGTTTTAGAGGGGTTTTGGCCATTTCCAGCCTGGTCTTAGCTGGTCAGGATGGAAAATGACCAGCTAAATCCAGCTAAAACCAGCTTGACCAGCCTGGTTTAAGCTGGACATAGCTGGTTTTGGTTGAGCTCCCAGCCTGGCTAGGCTGGTCAAGCTGGTTTTAGCTGGTCATTTTCCAGCCTGACCAGCTAAGACCAGGCTGGAAATGGCTGTAAACCAGCCTGGAGATGGCCAAAACCCCTCTAAAACCAGGCTGGTCGACCAGCTAAAACCAGCCAACCAGCCTAAGCTGGTTTAAGCTGGTTTTTTCAGTAGGGCAATGAAGTTTTGAAGGTATCACCACTGTAGGACTTTGTTGTTCGTCTTATTTTCGGGTCTTATTTTGAATTTGCTATTTGTCTGTTTGTCTGTTTTTGCTATTTGTCTGTTTTTTTATGTGGTGCATAATTACCATCCATACTCCAAGCATTGATCAACTTATTCAAGGTTAATCAAATTTCTAGTCTAGCCTTGATAAATAAGGAAACACCACTATTAAAGGCCACATTTTTATGATGTCATCATGTAGAATTCTTACAAAGTATTTTGATACAAAATATTAAGCCAGTTCATCAACCCTATCACAGATTACAAAATACCATTTTCAGTTCAGTTTCCTTTATTTTGTCATTCAAAACATCACAATAAAATTGTAATGCAGAACGAAATTACATTGCAACAGACCCAACAAAAACATAAAAAACATCCCTATACAAACACTATAAAATCCTAAAATGATAAACAAGCTTTTATAATTTCATAAAAACAATCTCAGTAGAGAGTAACTTAATACTAAAATACCCGTTTCACCATTTGTTATAATAGCTGTAATATTGATAATTTATGCTAGTTTAACTATTTATTATTTTACACTAGCTATCAGTAGTGTTTAAGACATGGTATTATTCAAAAGTCTTATAATGACAGAATAAAAACGATCACGAAACCACACTGATTTGCTCCTCAGGCTTCTGTAAGCCAGGGTGAGCTGGATCCCTTAAAATGCTATTTGCCCTAGACAGACAACGTCGTTGATAAAGTTCCTCGATAGATGTCATCTCGACTCCAACGGACCTTTCAGCTGACTTTACGATCATATTTTGTATTTAAAATTCATATTCTAAGTACATTTATCATAATTACTGCTCCCAACTGGGAGTATGAATGACAGATTGTAATCTGAGGTAATACGGCAAACAGGTAATGTCTTTATCTTGAAGGGTTGAGTAGTGAACCAGGATAGAATGGAATCAGAGACTAATGGTGGAGATGGACACAGAGGAGATTGGAAACACACAACCAGGTGGGAACCACAGGAGGAGGAGGAAGAAATGCAGACACTGGAGATGAACAGGATTAAGGTGCGGTCACACTTGACTTTTCCTTCCATAGACTTCCATTCATACGCACGCGAATGCGTCAGACCGGAAACGCGGGGTCATGCGTCAAGCTTCGCATGTTGCTGCGGTGCAAAGTTCAAGCTTGGTGAACTCTAACCTGCGAAATCGCATCACTTGGCTGCATGAGACCAATCGAGGATCAAAACAGGACCTCTCTGGACAGAAATTTAAAACATGGAGCGATCACTCGCTTTTTTAATGTCTAATAAGCTTGTTTAATCCCGCCCCTTTTCGCAGCGCAGCACGACAGAATTTCGCACACACAAAGCCCGGTGTGACCGTAGCTTAAAGCTGCGGTCACACTTGCCATTTCTTCCCAGACTCCCATTCATACGCACGCGAATGCGTCAGACCGGAAACGCGGTCTCATGCGTTAAGTTTCGCAGGTTGCTGCGGTGCAAAGTTCAAGCTTGGTGAACTCTGACCTGTGAAATCGCATCATTTGACTGCGTGAGACCAATCTAGGATGAAAACACGACCTCTCTGGGCAAAAATGTAAAACATGGAGCAATCGCTCGCTTTTTAAAATGTCTAATAAGCTTGTTTAATCCCGCCCCTTTTCGCAGCGCTGCACGACAGAATTTCGCACACACAAAGCCCAGTGTGACCGTAGCTTGAGACAGGGAAGCATAACTATTTCATAAAGGGCCTACTGACCATGAACATTCATCATTCTCAATATGACGAGGCTGGACCCTGATTGAATTGGAGTGAAGGATTTAAGCTACGGTCACACCGGGCTTTGTGTGTGCGAAATTCTGTCGTGCGGCGCGAAAAGGGGCGGGATTAAACAAGCTTATTAGACATTAAACAAAGCCAGCGATTGCTCCATGTTTTACATTTTTGCCCAGAGAAGTCCTGTTTTGATCCTCGATTGGTCTCACGCAGTCAAGTGATGCGATTTCGCAGGTCAGAATTCACCAAGCTTGAACTTTGCACCGCAGCAACCTGCGAAACTTAACGCATGACCCCGCGTTTCCGGTCTGACGCATTCACGTGCGTATGAATGGAAGTCTATGGGAGGAAAAGTCAAGTGTGACCGCAGCTTTAATGGGGCTGGAGTGATGACTGGTGATGGCGTGCAGGTGCGGGAGTGATTAGTATTCAGGTGATGGGGATCTTGCTGATTGGGGTGACTGAAAGGGTTGAGTCATGTGATTGGGAGTGGGGAGAACCTGGCCTGGCTGTGACAATATGTAAAAAAAAAGATTATTTTCCCAAACAGATATATATTTATTTATTTATTTTCAGAAGTCATATTTTACATTGAGTATTAAAGAGTTCAATTGCAAAAAAATAGAATTATGAAAGTTTTATTAACAAAAAAAATTAAATCAACTCAAATGTCCCTCTTTAAAATATTAAGATGTTGAATAATCATTGTACAGAGATTATGGCAATTCTACTGGCCACAGAATGGGTGAAAACACAATCAATACTAGGTTATCTGCATTAATTGGATTAAATGGTAGGAGATATTCTTCAAGACAGAGCTTACTGTATGAAATGTATACACATATACGAGATGGGTCTGTCTCAGGGTTGCCAGGTATTCACAACAAATCCTGGGTTTGCAGCCCAATGGTAAATCACTCACTCGCTTAAATCATAATGTTGAATGGATTGGTTGAATAGGTCTATTGATGGAAGGTTTGCTAAGACATAATCCCTTGTAAAAGTACTGTACAGTATTTGTTGTATTTAAAATACAAAAAATACAGTGTTTTTTTATATTTTATTTATTTATTTTTTATATTACTGCTGTATCTTCTAGTTTATTTTGATATTAAAATGTAGGTATTTTAAAAAGATACAATTCAATGTGTTTTTTCCTAACCCCGGACAGTGCAAAAATTCTTCAAGACAGGGCTTACTGTATGAAATGTATACACAATATATATAAAAATCACAGAGAACATGTAAACAAACGTTCATGAATACCTCCAGAGTAGAGGTGAACGAGGTGTCAGAAAAGCTAAAAGTATCAAACACAAAACCTCACTTCAGTAAGTCAGTTTAATGGTGAAAGGATTGATTGAATAGTCCTATTGATGGAAGGTTTGCGAAGAAATGTCATGTTCCCTTGTAAAAGTATTTTGTAATATTTAAAAAAATATATAAAAACACAGGGTTACACTTTATTTTGATGGTCCATTTGAGTATTAGTAGACTGTCTGCTTAATATCTGCTGATACTGCTCCTTCAACAGACATTTAATTGACTATAAGACACTTTACAAGTGCATGTCAATTTACACTAACCCTAACCTAACAGTCTACTTGTAATCTAATGAGAATTAGTTAGCATGTAGATGCAAAGTAACTTAATTCAACAACCGGCCTATCAAATTAAAGTGTGACCAAACACATTATTTTATTTTGAGGCATGTTGTGGCTGCTGTATTTTTCAGTTTAGTTTGAGACACTTAAGTGTAAGGTATTTGGTATTTTATTTTAAAATGGATTTCAACGTATTTTTGCCCATCCCTGAGTGCAGCACTGGGGCAAGATGGGTCTGTCTCAGGGTTGCCAGATATTCACAACAAATCCTGGGTTTGCAGCCCAATGGTAAATCACTCACTCGCTTAAATCATAATGTTGAATGGATTGGTTGAATAGGTCTATTGATGGAAGGTTTGCTAAGACATAATCCCTTGTAAAAGTAATGTACAGTATTTGTTGTATTTAAAATACAGTGTTTTTTATATTTTATTTATTTATTTTTTATATTACTGCTGTATCTTCTAGTTTATTTTGATATTAAAATGTAGGTATTTTAAAAAGATACAATTCAATGTGTTTTTTCCTAACCTCGGACAGTGCAAAAACCAAAAGAAAGAAATGTTAATTGCACTAAGAATAAGTCAAACTGGATAAAACTCTACATAAAACACAGAAACATACTACGAACTTATGCACCTTTTGCAATAAACCAGAAACAGTAAAACATATAATTCTTAACTGCAAACATTATTATTTATATGGGCTGAACTTAAACAAACTAAATTAAATGTAGTAATGTTCAACTTCATTTGTCTAAATTCATTCATTCATTTTCTTTTCGGCTTAGTCCCTTTATTAATCCGGGGTCGCCACAGCGGAATGAACCGCCAACTTATCCAGCATATTTTTATGCAGCGGATGCCCTTCCAGCTGCAACCCATCACTGGGAAACATCCATACACTCTTGCATTCACTCTCATACACTACGGACAATTTAGTCTACCCAATTCACCTGTACCGCATGTCTTTGGACTGTAGGGGAAACCGAAGCACCCGGAGGAAACCCGCGCGAACGCAGGGAGAACATGCAAACTCCACACAGAAACGACAACTGACTCCAATCTTGCTGTGAGGCGACAGCACTACCTACTGCGCCACTGCGTCGCCTGTTTACATTCAGCCCATATAAATTGTTTGCAACCACTTACCTTAAATAAATGTAGTCAATTCAATGAATGATTCTCTTCAGTGTAGGATATTGGTGTATAAGCGATCTGTTTTGTATATATTTGCTGAATCATGGGCTTTAGCTATTGATGTGGATAGTCCTTAATACCCTAAATATATAAAGAGGGGGGGTTGGAAGTCAAAGGAAAAGGCGAGAATCATCCAGACTCCCATGGTCCACTGGCTTGTGAATCCTCGTTTTTAATATGATCTTCAGACACTGCAAGACAAAAAAGACAACAAAAAAATTCCATATTTTATTTTTAGACAATAGCCTGCCCCACACAATCTCTCTCTCTCTCTCTCTCTCTCTCTCTCACTTTCTTATGTTAGTCTGTTTTTCATTATCCCGAGGTCTCCATAATCCTAGACCAGGCCATATTCTGAGCAGACACTGTGGTGGTCATGGAGGAGTGGAGAGCATGAGACTCCAGTAACAGACGAGTCTAAGCATTGATCCCATTGACACAATCTACATTGTAAAAGCGCTTCAGACATAAAGATGAATTGAATTTGATTTACCTACTTAATCAAATATTGCACTGCAAGAATATTTACATGTCTCTAACTTGGGAACTGACCATGCATTAAGCTGGGTAATCAACGGCATTGATAAATATATACTTACTATTAGGTAAAACACTTAAACTGTTCCATCGCACAAGTCTGAAGCATCCAGATTTGCTTGATTCACTGGTTTGTGACCCTTCGTTCTTGCTCATCTCATCTGCTTTTTCATCTACAGGTCTGTCTTTAACTTCCTCATATACTGTGAATATAAAGAACAATGCATTGCATAATTATTAGAGCTAATAGATTTCTATCTTTCTTTACATTTTACAGTTGTTGATAGTGTTGAAATATAATGTTTTTCTTCCTTCCAGGGTGTAGGAAAGCCCTTACCCCAGGTGGAGGAGTTCAAGTGTCTTGGGGTTTAGTTCACGAGTGAGGGAAGGATGGATCGTGAGATTGACAGGCGGATCGGTGCAGCGGCAGCAATAATACGGTCGATGTACCGGTCTGTTGTGGTAAAGAAGGTGCTGAGACGAAAGGCAAAGCTCTCGATTTACTTTATCAATCTACGTTCCTACTCTCACCGATGGTCATGAGCTTTGGGTCATGACTGAAATGACAAGATCTTGGATACAAGCAGACGAAATGAGTTTCCGTCACAGGGTGGCAGGGCGCACCCCTATAGAGAGGGTGAGGAGCTCTGTCACCCAGGAGGAGCTTGAAGTAGAGCTGCTGCTCCTCCACATCGAGAGAAGTCAGCTGAGGTGGCTCGGGCATCTGTTACGGATACCTCCTGGACGCCGACCTAGGGAGGTGTTCCAGGCATGTCCCACCGGCAGGAGGCCTCGGGAAAGACCCAGGACACGCTGGAGGGACGTTGCCACTCGGCTGGCCTCGGGATCCCCCCAGAGGAGCTGAAGGAAGTGTGTCGGGAGAGGGAAGTCTGGGGTTCTCTCCTAAGACTGCTGCCCCTGCGACCCGGCCCCGGAAAATTGGTTGAAAATGAATGAATGATGCTTAACAGTGCAAGTCTTATTAAAAACAGTCTTATTTCTTTTAGGTTGGCTGGAATAAAAGCTGTTTTAAATTGTAAAAAAACAACATTTTTAGCCCTCTTAAGAAATTGTTATTATTTTGATTGGCTACAGAACAAACCACTGCTGTCCAATGACTTGCCTAATTAACCAAACTTTACATTCATTCATTTGTTCATTTTTATCCACTTTTCCCCAGACTTTCCTCTCACCAAACACTTCCTCCAATAAATCGTATATTAGTAATTTATAGGTGTATATGCAGTTAAAGTTAAATGATTAGCCCCCTTTGAATTTTTTTTCTTTATTAAATATTTCCCAAATGATGTTTAACAGAGCAAGGAAATGTTCACAGTATGTCTGATAATATTTTTTCTTCTGGAGAAAGTCTTATTTGTTTTATTTCAGCTTGAATAAAAGCAGTTTTTAATTTTTTAAAAGCCATTTTAAAGACAAATTTATTAGCCCCTTTATGCAAATTTTTTTTTCGATAGTCTACAGAACAAACCATCGTTATACAATAACTTGCCTAATTACCCTAACCTGCTTAGTTAACCTAATTAACCTAGTTAAGCCTTTAAATGTCACTTTAAATTGAATACTAGTGTCATGAACAATATCTTGTAAAATGTTATTTACTGTCATCATGGCAAAGATAAAATAAATCAGTTATTAGAAGTGTGGTTTATTTATAAACTAATTTGGACAGGATCACGTGCTTATGATCAACATGGCTGGCTCCTCATTAGCTCCGTAATCTGACCCATTAGATGATTACGGAAGCATTATAAATAACCAGAGTTTTTCACTCCAGTATCTTCGTCTTGAAGCTCCCCCCCTTCCACCCCTACTTCCTCCCCCTTTTTCCGATAGGGCAACACGGTGGCCCAGTGGCTAGCACTGTTGCCTCACAGCAAAAACACCGCTGGTCCAACCTCCTATCAGGCTGGTTGGTGTTTCTGTGCGAAGTTTAAATGTTCTCCCTGTGTTCGCTTAGGTTTCCTCCGGGTCCCCCGGTTTACTCCCACCGTCCAAAAACATAAACAATAGCCAATCGACTAAACCAAATTATCACCGAAAACAACCCTAGTTTACACTTCTCACGCGGTGACAAGCAGGGGAGTCCTCGAGACCTACCTGAGCTCGAACTCCGCTCTTGCCCTTCTAACAGGAGGGAGCTCCGGGCTCGAGGATATTACGAGCTCAGGGCTCTCTCCCGTGACAGCATGCCAAATATGCTTTATTGATTACCAGCTAAGTGTGAACTCTTGAAATGAGTTATTAAAACTATCATGATTAGAAATGTGTTGAAGAAATCTTCTCTCTGTTAAACAGAAATTGGGGGAAAAAAAATAAACAGGGGGGCTAATAATTCAGGTTGGTTAATAATTCTGACTTTAACTGTGTGTATCTGTTTTATGAGTTGATAAGTGAAGTTTGCCTTAAATCCTACAGCCTCAGCTATTGACCAATTGGCAGAAAAGCAGGCACATGCAAGCGCACGCGTTGAAATCTAATATTTTGGTGTTTGTCTTTTGCTACTTAGAGCCATTTGTCTCTTACAATAAACTAATTCAAGCATAATTTGACAAGACAGCCTCCTCTACTGTGTCAGGGTGCCCCCGGGATCCTCCAAATGAAATTCAAGGCTTTTTACGACCTTTTTAATACCATTTCAAATGAAATTCAATGCCAACTTTGTACCCATTCCAACAGAAGTATGAGGGGAAAAATGTTAAATCTGTATAAATTTTGAACCCTTGAAAATAATTATGTTCAAGTGGGCTACCTGAATTAAATAAAACATTTTTATTTTAATGATCAGTTATGTTTAATACATACGCAACAGCGTGGTCGTTTACCCAGTAGCCAATATGAAGGTCCAACTGCTTGCTTTTCGTCATCCTATTGAGACTCTGGTCAAACATGACCACAAACCCGTTGGCCTTATTGACCTGGTCAGTCAGTTCTTTAGTTATAAAAGGAGCCAATCTGATTTTAGTAATAGATGCAATTTTCGTGCTTCCACACGAGAATGTAACTCCAACCTTGGAGTCAGAAAACATGGTTTTGAAAACCTCTGTAATGTTCTCATTCGATGTGTAAGAGTGGTGCTCAGAGATTGTTTTAAAGACACACATTACCTCCGCCCGCAGAGTTGGTAATGAGCCACAGTAAGATATGATGTTCCTTGGCTGTGGTGGCAATGCTTTAAATGTAGAAATTTCATCATTACTGATAGCCAAAGCAGTTTCAGTAACCGAAGTGGTCTCTGGTGCACAGAACTGCACAATAGGTGGTTGCTGCTGATGAGCAGTACTACACACATTGTATTTGGCACCCCTCATATGAGCGTCCATAACACCCATTGAACTTAATCCTATAGGAAAGGCAAAAATAAATGAATAAAATAAGACGTTTGTAACAAAATCCAAGACTTTGTATACCAAATTCAAAGCTATTAAGGTCTTAATTTGAGATGATCAAATTTAAGACTTTTTCAATGCTTTTAAGACTCCGTGGGTACTCTGTGTGTATGCTGCTACAAGGTTATTGATTTACATTTGATAAATAAACTTCACTATTTAATGGAAAATTTAAATGTTTTAGTAATATGACTAACTGTATTTTGACTTGTCACAGTAAAATCAAGCATAAAGTAAGCAGATAGTTATTATTATTATTAACGCTTCTCTAATATTTGTAACTATTTGTTTTTCACCACAGATATTTGAGTGTGGCTATGTAAAATGAGCAGTCTAGGAGGTGAGTAGCTTAAACATTCATTCATTCATTTTTTTTCAGCTTAGTCCCTTTATTAATCTGGGGTCGCCACAGCGGAATGAACCGCCAACTTATCCAGCATATATTTTATGCAGCAGATGCCCTCCCAGCTGCAACCCATCACTGGGAAACATCCATACACACTCATACACTACGGACAATTTAGCTTACGCAATTCACCTGTTCCACATGTCTTTAGACTTCGGGTGGAGGGGGGGTTGCTTAAACATTTTAGACTAAAACATTTACACTATGGCCGCATTTGCTGGTTTCCCTGTCCATATGCAAATTGCCCATGTGCATTCACAAGCTCGAAGAAGCTTTCAAGCCACATCAGGCACAAAGAATGAAAATTTTAAACAATATTTATTCAATATAACTGCTGTTGACATAAAGAAACATTGAATATAACACATTGATACTAAAATAGTTCAAATAAGTGAATAAATAATTGAATTAAAATTGTGAATGTGTAAATAAGTAATTAGCCTAAAGCTGTAAACCAGTGGCTAATGTTTTTTTTTTTTTTTTTGATGTGTGATGGTTTGTTTTCTAGTTTTAATACGTAACCATCAAGTGTGATTGTGTCCTGAAGACCTACCTCATTTGAAGAGTCTGTGCATCTACCTCAATGAAGACTTGTAAAAGAGTATGTGGTGTGTCAACCCGTCCTCCTTTCATAAATGTATCTGTAAAACTCACAGTCACAGGACTGAGTTTAGAACACATCTTAGTATTTTTTTTCCTTTTCCTCCAGGGGTCCATTCTTTGTAAGTGGATTACTCAATTAGCTGGATATTGACGATTTGACATGATCCAGGATCGTTTCGTTCTTCAAAACTCATCTGAGAGTTGTTGTCATAGCAACAGTTCGGGTGGCTCAAACCTGCGTGGGAGCAGGTTCATTTCATATTAACAGGATTAGATTGGGTTAGTTCAAGCAAAGATAATACTGAAAGTATGTACCGAATGCTGATATTTTCTTACAGTAGTTCTATACACTTGTGAAAATAGTAAATAAATATTTTTAACTACATACAAAGTAAAAAATATATATATTAATAAAACTTAAGCAATCTGCACTCCGAAATAAAAGTAAAAGACTGCCACCTGCTGGTTCAAAGAGAAAATATATTGATATGAACTTTTTAGATACAAACGCGTACATGCACAAATATGCGACTTTTTAAAAAAAAGGATAATAATTAATAATATAATATAATAATAATAAAAGTCATGCATATGTTTTGACCGCTAATATGCTGGTGATTTGATGCTTCCCAATAGTTGCAGATACCGATATCAAAATGCTTTTTTGATGCAAAATTAATTTATACAGTAATTCCTTATGGCGATTTAAAAAAACTTGAGTAGGCCTATAGGCTACTATAATAAAGCAAATCTTCTCTAAATGTAGAACTAAATACATTGATATGCATTGAAATGCATAATGAATACACCTGACACATGAGAGTGTAAAGCCTGCAGCTCTCAACAAATGTTGAAAGTTAATACATATCATATTTAACAAACCGTTTACTGCTAATTTGATGTACTTTTGCTCACATGGACAATTGAATATTAATCAGATGATGTCAATACGCTGCTGTGCCGTCAGCCAATCGTTGTATTGCTGATCATGATTTTGAGGATCGATAAATCTGTCCTTCACAACACACAGCAATCTCAGATCATTTCATCCCGACATTTTAATCTGATTCACAAACTTGTTTGAAGAACCAAATTAGCCAGAGATCAGTCATCAAGATTAACAGATCCAGGATCTGCCAAATCCTCTTAGATCATTTAAGCGAGCTACGAAGAACGGACCCCAAGGCTGAAAGTGCAGTCGCTGAATCTCAAAATGCACACACAGCAGTGGAGATCTTTATCATTCGGGCTGAGGATGCTGGTCCTGGGGACAGACCTAGAGATGTTGGTGTAGAAGTTCTGCAGAACCTGCTAAGTGTCACATATGGATTGGATAGACTTTTTGGTTTCATGTACATGTAAAGTTAAAATTAAAAGTGAAATGAAAACGTTTAATTATTCATGTTGTAATCCGAGAGCTCTTTCATAGACAGCAATGGCCCCAACTTGTTTAAAGTCCAGAGAAATACCTAAAACATCCTCAAAACAGACCACATGCTTTCAGTTGTTCAATCAGAAAATTATCAAGCTACAATAATAGTTTTGAGTGCATATAAAGCAAAAACAACAGCCGTTGAGTTTCTTTATTCTGTTGAACACAAGATATTTTGAAGAATACCTCTATAGTATGTTTTTTTGCATGTTTTCAGCTTTCTTCAAAATATCTTCTTCTGTGTTCAACAGAAAAAAAACGTTAATTTTATCTTGTTTGTTTTGTCAAAACATTTTTATATATATTTATTTTGTATTATTTAATGTTTTTAATATTCTTTATTCTGCCTCTACTAGGATGACTGCTGAAGTGCTTGTGCCTGGCTAGCTCGGTTCCTGGCTAACAGGTTCCTCCAAGAAAGACTCAGACGCCAGATGTCCAATAAGTGTCCTTTACTTGAAAGAAGCACTGCAAGCAATGCAAAACATGCAAAAAAAATGTCTTATTATACAAATAATATGTCTTATACATACAATTTAGGTATTAAATGCAGATTTAACATTTAGCTTTGCATACAGACGAGCAAACAAATAATCTTGTTGTTTTATCTTTTAGGAAAAACCATTTCTATACATGCTTCTTTAAATTACACTCCACTCTATAAATGAAGAAAAATATTAAACAAAATACTCACATATTTTCAAGACTTTTTATAACATTAACCCGCATGGCCCTAACTAGGGCAAATCTAGAGGTCCAATCTTAATACAACTCAGTTTTTTCTATGGCCACAAGATGTCCCGCTTAGACTGTTTTGCTAAGCACATTGTTAATGTTGCTTTTATTAATAAAAGCGTTTGTTTAATCAGTTTGAATCGATTGCATTTTTGAGAACCTGTAAATTAAAAATGTTGATATGTATATTTTTGTTGTTTATTAAATGTATAAACAATTAGCTGAAACTTTAATCACTTGTTTAATCTTGGGCTATACTTAGACGTCTCACTGACAGCCCAAATTTAGCTGGCTATTAGACGTATATATGTAGACGTTGTATAGGTGTCTAAATGTAGACTAGTCTAAACTTGGGCTACGGTTAGACGTCTATTAGATTTTCACTGACAGCCCAAATTTAGCCTTGTTTTAGCCAAGACCAAAATTCTTTGAATAAATATTAAATAGCCCTGTTTTAGTCACCCATACGGGTGATCAGATGTCGCAATTTTCACAGGACAGTCCAGGGGCGTTGCTAGACGTAAAGCTCTACTGGGACACAGCTCCCCCTCAAATAAATAAATAAATAAATAAATAAATAATATACACACATATATATATACACAATTATAATTATAAATAAATAACAGTATTATTGTTTAATTATACAATTATTATTCTAAATAAATAACAGAAATTAATCCTAAATGTAATTGGGAAACAATCTAAAAGACACAACTAGAGTGATGCTAAGATATTTTAAGAAATCTTTTGCATGAATAATAATTTTATTACAATGAAATTCTATAGACAACTCTATAAAATACAAATAAGATGTTTATAGAATTATCAGTTGTGTGTTGTCTTAGACTCGACTCATGGCCGAGAATTAGCTTTGTTAAGTCTTACCTCCCTGACTCCTCATCCCTCCTTTTTGCTTCATACAAAAAAAATCACCGTCATATTATTTAAACTTTGTTTTGTCAACTTGCAAAACTCACTGCGTGCCGACACCTCCGTATAAAAGACTGTCACACTGGCAATTTTTTCGGCGTGCATGTTCACTACCGGGACTTAAACCGGCAGAGCAGCGCGTCAAGCAGGAGCGGTGCGTGAGGCGCGCGGGTATGTTTTTTTTTTTCTGCACACATGCTCAGTTCTCTTTTTGATTACACTACATGCTTTCATCAGCGTTCGCACATACCTGTAGAGAGTAACGTCTTTATTCTGGGATTACCACTCTTAATAAATACACTTGCATATAAAGTAAATCATATCTCAAAGCATTTACTGGGGCACTGGAGATTTTTACTGGGGCACGTGCCCCAGTAAATGGGGTCTAGCGACGCCCCTGATCACCATCATATTGTTTAAACTTTAGTTTTGTCGACTTGCAAAACAAAAAAAGACTGTTACGCCTGCTTTTTTTGGCGCGCATGTTAACTACCGGGATTCATACTGGCAGAAGAGCAGCGGGTGCGAGAGGCGCGCGGGTTCTCTGCGCACACGTGGAGATGCGTCAGTTTGCTTTTTAATTACATTGCTTTCACCAGCGTTGGTTCGGTTGCACATAGAGAATAACGTCTTTATTTCGGAATTACCACTTGCATAAATCATATCTCAATGCATTTACTGGGGCACTGGTTGTATATGCGAGTAATTTCTAGGTGTATATGCACGTGTTTTATGTGTGTGTTGATAAGCAAAGTTTGATTTAAATCCTATACGACACCTCATCGTTTTCTATAGAGCAAAATGTTTAAGCTTTACTGCCATTACTTATTCCTAGTAATTTCCCCCAAGTGTGACGGCGGCTTCACAGCTACAAGGTGCCAATCTGATACTGGTCGTTTCTTGCCTATATGGTATCCTGTTCTGCAAAATGAGGCTATTTAAATCATCTTATTTTACATCTTCTCAGTCATAAATGCTGCAAAATAAATAAATAAATGAATAAAAAATCTTTAAGCGTGCATCAGATCTCAGCCGTACTTGTAATCTGAAATCTCACTTTAGCGGATGCACAAGCAGGAGCAGCTTGTGTTTTGTCCTCACACTACACGAAAAACAGAAAAACAGGCAGATTGTGTTTTAGGTGTAGTGTCTTTTTTAAAGGAATATCTGTATTAGTAGTGTTGAGTGTTATTACTTAGCATTTATATGTGAATATAGCACTGACATTATTATCTTTGACACTATCAGGACAGTGGAGAATTTAAAGCAAAGTGTGTAGTACTTAGGAGTAAACAAACAGGAAAGAGATGCTAGAAAATAATTTGATCAGAAAATAAACCAAACTTATGCTAACTATTTAAATTCTTAGGTAAAATGTTGCCTGCTACTTCAAAATGAACTGTATAACGTAACATTTATTGTAATATGTCTTTAAAAGTCATCTGTTTGTTGTAAGTTTGTTGTATGCTATGTTTTCTCATTTATAATAGTCTACTAAAGACAAAATTCTTACTGTTAGGGGGATCTTCTTTACTGGAACGTCTTTTTCTTCTCTCCAGCTCTCTCTCTCTCCTGTCCAGTTCTTCCTTTCTTCTCTCCAGTTCTCTCTCTCTTCTGTCGGAATCTTCCTTTCTTCTCTCCAGTTCTCTCTCTCTTGTGTCCTGTCTGTTACTTTGCTTTTCCGCATGTCCACTCTTATATATATAAAAAAAAGGTTCCATAATGTTGTAGTTCTTTCACATTCAATTTCACAAGCTTTTTTCATACTTTGCTCCTCATAGATTATTTTACACTTACATTAATTCACTGGACAAATCATGCAGTTATCCAATCGAACTTGAAGTGAATGTTTCGTTTACAGTGTTTATATTTTTCTCTGACCATGTGCACCCAGTGGGTCAAACATTGTGTAGCAGCCCTTTAGCTCCAATAAAGGAGGCAGAGAGTTTTTGACACGTGCATTTAAAATCTTTACTTAGACGCAATAAAGTTTGTCACCGAAATCTTCATTGTCTCAGTTCTTTGTTACAAACAAGCATCAATTCTCATCTTTATCGGGTTGGTGATCTCATAGCACATACTTCTTTGCACATAACATCATAGTACCGTGTAGCACCAAAGCTACAAGGAAAACAAAACAAATGATATAGAAATATAAACTCAACAAACATTCACAAAACATCTAACAGTGTCCAAATAAAACAACGAAACATACCTTGCTCTGCTTGCCGAAGGGATACAAAACGATAAAAGCTCAAGACATTCTTCGGAGCTGTACCTCATATTTACATTAGATGTCGCCTACCCAAGACAATTAGAAGGAATGCGTTAATAGAGCCGCCATTTTAGTACAGGGTAGCGCTCCTTTGAAATGAATGTGAGACCAAGCTGCAGTGGAGGACTGAGCCATCCAGAGCTAGAGATATACACACATACAGGTATATCTATGATCGGGAGTTTTCTCAGTGGCCAGTATGCAAATATCTTTTTAAATGACAAAAACTTATAATTTTACATCCCTTTTCTACATTGATGGATGTGACAGCACAGGCATTGCTGACAAAGGGTGTGTGTTGTGTGCATGTAAATGTATTATCCCCCCTCCATGTTAACTTTGAGCTAATCCGTGTCCTGAAACACCTCCACTCTCCTGCTTTCACTTCTCATTCTAACGGAGGGAGCAATTCGTTTGGTAATGAATCTCCGTTATGAATGACTCGTTCACTTAGACGACAATAGGTGCGTTCGATTTCATGCAGATCGATCGAAATCTGTCTTAAAGCGGTGCATGCTGGTTACTAATGTTGTCCAGATTGACACTCTGAGATCAGACGGCTGATTCAGGCCGTGCAGCATCTAAAAAGCGACTGCAGGAGTTGCGATGACGACACTGATATTACACGTTTGGCTGAGTTCACCATATGACAACAACCACAAGTGTTTCAGGTTTATTATTGGACAAATTCCATCTCACAAATTTCAAAACAAACAATTAACTTTTCATACTCTCTCCATGTTGTATGCTTATTAAAAGATTAATATTTTCAAAAGTATCAACTTTTGTTAAATAATCTGGTTATAAAGGCTAGATTGTTTTCACAGGTTTGTTTTCAACCTTTTTTATGCACACTATTTACTACATTCAGCTCCACGAACGATTTAAATGATATATTTTAGTAAACAACCTGAATATTAACTCAAATTAGTCTTACAGACTTGTAATAAAATAATTATCATCACTGATCCTGCCACCTTAAAGGTTTCTTAACAGATTAAGTTAAAGAACTATTTTATTAATAATTATAAAATGATTTACATGATTATATATATTTTCCCATCAGGCCATTTATGCACAAGTTTTAAAAGTGACATTGATGAACCTGCTCTTTCTGGGAAACTTCTACTTAAAGTGTAGCTCAGTTATTTTAGGAATGTCCTTTTGTTCAATCTTTGTGGATTAAAGTGTATTTTTGAAAATGCTTTTATTATCCAAAATAATCTCAATCAATGTTTAAGACTTCCTCAAAACACCTTGTTTTGGGTTTTACATTAATATATTTTGGGAAGTTTTATATCTATAAATGTAAATAAATGTAAAGTCCTATTAGTATATTCAAACAAGAGGTATTAGCCTAAAGAGTGATGTTTAAACTCCTAGAATCAGTGCTTATTGCTTTGTATTTAATAGGCCTGTTCATTTTTATGTTTATATCACCCTCTCGTTTCCCCTTATTTCTCTCATCTCTTTGTAATATATTTAATTCACAATTCCCTTATTGTTTAAAAATGAACTAAAGTCTGTAGAGACTGTATTCTGTTTTATTTTTACTGTAAATCTTTTGTTGCTATAAATAAAAAAATTATGATGAACGCCATGTGATCGGATGGGAATCATAACTGCTACAACTTTGGGTCCCGAAGTGTCCGGCTTGACGGCTTCGTTTTCAACTCCGCCCCGCCTGCACTTGGCTAATCTAGTTGATCACCAGCTGCAGCCATGGTTTAAGTTGAACGCACCTAGTTCAAGTTCCCAGTTGCAAAAACAGACCGGTTGCAATAGCAAACATGTCACGTTGTGCGGTAAGATGGCAAATTTGATGCCAATATCTGTAAATAGAAAATAAAAATAGCCAAAAATATAAAACTTAACTTTTACTGTACACCACACTGCTTTTAATGCCAACCAACGTCTTTGGCTAAAGGGAACTGAGTGAAGTGACGACCTAATTAAAATGCAGTTCTCATTACATACCAGGTGAGTTGACGCTATGCTGTATCATACACATTACTCGTTTTTGATTGCAGAAATGATTTCAGCAAAAACAGTTAAATATGGTGAATTAAACTGCGGACACTGAATGCTCAGAATGAAACGTGAAAGTGTAAGTTCCCGTACCCTGTCGTACAGGTGCCGTTCACTGTCAGAATGCAGTAGTTTTGCTTGTTGATGATTACCCAGGCCTTGTAAAGCTCCATCTTCTTTCCTTGTCTTTGGCTAGGCAGAATCTCGGTTTTTAGCACTACAAAGTTTTGAATCTGGTCATCATGGAGCATTATTTCTTGCACATGACCACACAGAACTAAATTGTTGGCATCCAAAGGCTTGTAGGACTTTAACTTCTTTCATGTAAAATCACTTGGAGTTTCAATGAGATAGTTGATTATTTGGGGCTGGATGCTTGGCCATTTCATCTTATCTAATATCCACTGGGAGGGTGCTATCGCAAATGGACCTGTCAGACGCCGCTCACTTTAACGTTAATTTTGCAGAATAACTGTGCTTATCACTGGGTGATGAGCTGTTATAATGCGCTGAAAGCATTATGTAAATAATATAAATAATATATAATTAATATATCTTAATTCTAAGACAACAACAAACTCTGTACCACATCGGATGTCATTCCCTCGCTGTAAATGCTAGCGCTCCTAGTTTTTCTGCAACCTCGCTGCGCGTGCATCCTGAATGTTTACAAACATGGTAATTCGTCTATAATACAAGATTCTGGCACCGCAGCATCTTGTTGTCATATTTTATGACATTGTTTGCTAATTTTATTCAACAAAACTAGCAAAAGCCTAGTATTTAGTGCGAGTTGGTGCTACTTTGCCTTATGGCAGGGGTGTCCACACTCGGTCCTGGAGGGCCGGTGTCCTGCAAAGTTGAGTTCCATCCCCAATCAGACACACCAGGGCTAGCTAATCAAGCTCTTTAGCGGTCACACTTGACTTTTCCTCCCATAGACTTCCATTCATACGCACGCGAATGCGTCAGACCGGAAACGCAGGATCATGCGTTAAGTTTCCAGTTTGCTGCGGTGCAAAGTTCAAGCTTGGTGAATTCTGACCTGCGAAATCGCATCACTTGACTGCGTGAGACCAATCGAGGATCAAAACAGGACCTCTCTGGACAGAAATTTCAAACATGGAGCAAATCACTGGCTTTTTTAAATGTCTAATCATTTGGTTTAATCCCACCCCTTTTCGCAGCGCCGCACAACAGAATTTCGCACACACAAACTCTGGTGTGACAGCAGCTTTACTAGGCTTTCTAGAAACATCCATGCAGGTGTGTTGAGGTAAGTTGGAGCTAAAATCTGCAGGACACCGGCCCTCCAGGACTAAGTTTAGACACCCCTGCCTTATGATCAGTGCAGTTAGTGGTGGGCAAAGCGAGGCTTCATGAAACATTGAAACAGTTGAAGCAAATGTGTCGACGCTTCGAAACGTTTCGAAACCCCACTCTACAGTGACGCCTAGTGGTCATGTTTTGTGTACTGCACTGGTTCAGTGCACTTAACAGCTTCAGCATAGAACGGTTGAGCAAATTGTGGTAATTCAGACTCTGCTTGCATCTTTCGACCTCAAGAGAGCACCTACTTCTGCTACTCACAAATCAGGTAATCAACTAGACCTTATTTACACTCGACATTGCCTCGCTGATCAAACACTAGTAACTCCACTACAAACATCGGATCATTTCCTTCTCTCTCTCAACATCCACATTACTCCTGAGCCGCCACACACTCCAACTCTAGTTGCCTTTCGCAGAAACCTACGCTCTCTCTCACCCACTAGACTATCCACCATTGTTTCTAACTCTCTTCCTCCATCTTGCAAACTCTCTGCACTTGATACGAACAGTGCCACTGATACACTCTGCTCCACGCTAACATCATGCCTAGACAGACTATGCCCTATTACATCCAGACCAACCCGGGCCAGTCCTCCTGCACCCTGGCTCTTAGATGTTCTCCGTGAGCATCGCTCAAAACTTCGGGCTGCTGAGAGAATTTGGCGAAAAACTAAAAATCCTGAACAGCTCATAACATACCAAACTCTTCTCTCTTCTTTCTCGACTGAAGTTACTTCTGCAAAGCAGACATACTTCCGTCAGAAAGTCAACAGTGCCACCAATCCTCGCTTACTTTTTAAAACATTTTCCTCCCTCCTCTATCCTCCTCCTTTACCAGCATCCTCCACACTCTCTACTGATGACTTTGCTACATTCTTTTGCACCAAAACTGCAAAAATCAGTGCTCAATTTGCTGCACCTTCAACAAACACGCAAGATACACCACCAACACCACACACACTCACCTCTTTCTCCCAGCTCTCTGAGTCTGAGGTGTCCAATCTCGTGCTATCAAGCCATGCAACCACCTGTCCGCTTGATCCCATTCCCACTCATATCTTGCAAGCTATTTCTCCTGCAGTCATACCAACACTGACTCACATAATTAACACATCTCTTGACTCTGGTCTATTCCCTACTTCATTTAAGCAGGCTAGGGTAACCCCACTGCTAAAGAAACCCAACCTGGATCAAACGCTACTTGAAAACTACCGACCGGTATTCCTGCTTCCATTCATGGCCAAGATTTTGGAGAAAGTAGTGTTCAACCAAGTCCTAGACTTTCTTACTCAAAACAACCTCATGGACAACAAGCAATCTGGCTTTAAGAAAGGCCACTCAACTGAGACTGCCCTGCTCTCGGTCGTGGAGGATCTCAGACTGGCTAAAGCAGACTCTAAATCATCTGTCCTCATCTTGCTGGATTTATCAGCTGCTTTTGACACTGTAAACCACCAGATCCTGCTATCTACGCTTGAGTCACTGGGCGTCGCAGGCACTGTTATTCAATGGTTTAGTTCCTACCTCTCGGACAGATCATTCAGGGTGTCGTGGAGGGGAGAAGTGTCCAACCTACAGCATCTAAACACTGGGGTACCTCAGGGCTCTGTGCTTGGACCACTTCTCTTCTCTATCTACACGGCATCTTTAGGAACAGTCATCCAGAAACATGGTTTTTCCTACCACTGCTATGCTGATGATACCCAGCTATACCTCTCTTTTCACCCTGACGATCCCTCGGTTCCAGCTCGCATTTCAGCCTGCCTGTCAGACATTTCACACTGGATGAAAGATCATCATCTCCAGCTTAACCTCCCGAAAACGGAAATGCTTGAAGTTTCTGCCAACCCGACTCTTCACCATAACTTTTCAATCCAGATGGATGGAGCAACCATCACTGCATCCAAAATGGTAAAAAGCCTTGGAGTAACAATTGATGACCAACTGAACTTCTCTGACAACATTTCTAGAACTGCTCGATCTTGCAGATTCGCACTCTACAACATCAGAAAGGTCCGACCCTTCCTATCTGAACATACAGCTCAACTCATTGTTCAAGCTCTTGTTCTCTCCAAACTGGACTATTGCAACTCTCTGCTAGCCGGGCTACCAGCTAGTTCTATCAAACCTCTTCAGCTGCTTCAGAATGCTGCTGCACGAGTGGTCTTTGATGAACCCAAAAGAGCACATGTCACTCCGCTACTCACCCGTTTGCACTGGCTGCCAGTTGCTGCCCGCATCAAATTCAAAGCTCTGATGTTTGCTTACAAAGTGACCTCTAGCTTGGCTCCTTCATATCTGCTCTCACTTCTGCAGATATATGTGCCCTCCAGAAACTTGCGTTCTGTGAATGAACGTCGCCTCGTTGTTCCATCCCAAAGAGGGAAGAAATCACTTTCCCGAACTCTCACATTCAATCTGCCCAGTTGGTGGAATGAACTCCCTAACTACATCAGAACAGCCGAGTCACTTGCTGTCTTCAAGAAACGACTAAAAACTCAACTATTTAGTCTCCACTTTCCTTCCTAATCTGCAACTGCCTCTCTGGCTATACCACTAACTGTGCCCTCTCTCTCTCTCTCTCTCTCAAAAAAAATAAAATAAATAAATAAATAATTTTTTACTAATGCTTTGCTTCTTAGACTATACACGCCTGAAACTTGTCTATAGCACTTGTTCACTGCTGCTCTTATATTTGTGTAAATTGCTTCCTTGTCCTCATTTGTAAGTCGCTTTGGATAAAAGCGTCTGCTAAATGACTAAATGTAAATGTAAATGTAATAAACCCCACTTTGTGGGATCGAAGCCTCAAGTGTTATAGTGGAGCGGTTAGGGTTCCTGACTACCATGCGGTGATTGTTGGTTCGAATTCAGGCTGATACAGTTATTTTGAAATGCTTTAATATCAGTTTGAGATGCTTTGTTCGTGCATCGTTCTGTTTCAAAATTGGTCTGACATCCGAATGAACACTTTGTAAATAAATATGGCTTGTTTTGGTCATAAAACAGGGTTGTTGATAGATCAGATACAGTTGTGGACAGAAGTTAACAAGAATTATTTTTGTTATTCATTAAATTTCCCATTTATTGTATTTTATTAACTTCTACCCCAACCCTAAACCCAACCATCACAGTACTGTAAAATATTAATTATTGTTTTAGTTACAAAAATGATGTTAAATTGATGGCGTATCTGCAGCTGTATCCTATCTAGACTACACTATAAACAGTAGCATGATTAAAATACATAAAATCATGATTTTGAAGTATTTATACAAGTCGGGATTCAAACCCAAAAGTCATTTAAAGCCTCAAATAACACACACATGCACGGTCCATTAGGCCATCCGAGACAGTTATATCTGACCCTGTCAGTCAAATGCAGATTCTCCAGATCTCGAAACGCTTCTGAACTGATCGATGCTTTAAATCGCTTTAGTCACGTGACCAGGTGTTTCGAAACACTTTAGTCACGTGACCTGGGTGTTTCGGATCATGCTTCGGTACAGTGTCTCGAAACACTTGCGCTTCGGGATCTCGACACTGTGTCGAAACGTCAGTTTCACATCAGCCATCCCTAAGTGCAGTAAGAGACTGTATTATCATCACTACTTGTTAAGCACAAAAGTCCGTAATATTCAAAAACGTAAAAAATTGAAATCTTACCTATGAAATGTTTGTGGCTTGTTTCTTTGTTTGCTTGTTACTACACCCGTACGTACACATCTTCACATTGGCTTTAGTCTTGACTAGTGTGGTTGAATGACTCTTGTCCTGGGCGCACTGTACAAATTTGGCGGCAGTACTGATGCTTGCTCATGGTCTCTATGTGATATCTAGTGTATATATCTATGGCTGTACCTGTTAGCTGGTGAACAAACGTGAATTGCTCTTACTCTACTTTGTCTCACTTAAATCTTATCAGTCTATATCACCCTCCTGTGTTGACTCAAATTAAAGCAAGCAAAGCGTGTAAATTAAATCATGGCACTTACACATTGTATCCTGAAGGCAGTGCCTTGTGGTTTGATGAACATGAAAGTAAAGTTGAACATCTCCCATGGCCTGCACAGTCACCAGAACTAAACATTATTGAGCCACTTTGGGGTGTTTTGGAGGAGCGAGTCAGGAACATTTTTCCTCCACCAGCATCACACAGTGACCTTGCCACTATTCTGAAGGAAATGGCTCAAAATCTCTCTGGCCACTGGGCAGGACTTGTGTCTGTGATTCCCCAAGATGAACTGATGCTGTATTGGCCACAAAAGAAGATCCTGCACCATACTAATGAATTATTGTGATCTAAAACCAGGCGTTTCAGTTTCAGGGTCCAACCCATCTGTATGAGAGTACTGTACATAAGAATCACGTTGTCTGGAGTAGAATTACTATATCAAAATAGGATGCATGTAAATAACTTACAAAGATCTTCCACATGTATGTTGTAAACTTTAGCAAAAATCTAAATTAGATTAAGCATTTAATATGACTCACCAATGAAGCCTCCATGTTCACCTGAAAATAAAAACACAGTTATGCTACAGTGACATTTTAAGAGTTAATCCAATACAATCATCATAATAAAACACAACAAACATTACCACCAGTCCAGACAACAGTTCAGCACATTTAAATATTCAGTTTTCCTGAAGTCTTGAAACCATCACTATTTTTAAAACCATACTCCATACATACATTGGGCAATAGAATACAGACCATTAATTATATAAATCAGAACATTCAGAAGATATATTGTTTAAATTAAACAAAATCTGGAATTACTAGAAAAGTATATTTAATTCCACATTACAGTAACATGGAGCATTGAACGTCTGTTCACTTGAGTTTGGTAACAAAAAAGAAGCTCAAACTGCAAAAGCCAGAAAGGTAAAAGTAATCATAAGTCAGAAGCATGTTAATGTCCACTCATGCAATATTAATGAGAATCTGATTCTGCCACCTGAGGATATTCTCCATTCTCACCCCACACCTGCTTTTTCTCATCCTCTTCTTCTCACATAATTTCAACCCATTATTTGAAGCAAAATTTTGTGCACTCCTACCTGTATTTTTGGCCTATATTTTAAACAGTTGTGTTACATATAATTTGCATTAACGTTTACAGTTCTGCAAGAAGTGTGCAGACGATTTGCAAATTGTGTCAAACTGCCTGAACATCTTTAGGATTTAGTTTAAATAAAAATGTTATAAAAGACTTAAAAAAACATTTGGCCTATGAGAAAACGGTTCAGACAACATATAAAACAAATAATTTATTTTAAATAATACAGTCCACATAAATGTGCAAAAGCTGTCCCTGCTTGCATTTCTTTGGTGAGGTTTTCCTCATGGATTATCCAATCAGTACAAGTTTGGAGGACCTGAAAAAACAATAAATAAAATACATATGCAAATAAATAAATCCACTAATTTCTGCATAAATAAAACAACAAAAACATATACATATATACATACATACAGCTGAAGTCAGAATTATTAGCCCCCGTTCACTTTTTCCCCCAATTTCTGTTTAACAGAGAGCAGATTTCTTTAACACATTTCTAATCATAATAGTTTTAATAACTCATTTCTAATAACTGATTTATTTTCTCTTTGTCATGATGACAGCACATAATATTAGACTAGATATTCTTCAAGACACTTCTATACAGCTTAAAGTGACATTTAAAGGCTTAACTAGGTTAATTAGGTTAACTAGGCAGGTTAGGGGAATTAGGCAAGTTATTGTATAATGATGGTTTGTTCTGTATGGCTTGAATAAACTGCTTTTATTCTAGCTGAAATAAAACAAATCAGATTTTCTCCAGAAGAAAAAATATTATCAGACATACTGTGAAAATTTCCTGAATCTGTTAAACATCATTTAGGAAATAAAATTCAAAGGGGGCTAATAACTGACTTCAACTGTGTGTGTGTGTGTGTGTGTGTGTGTGTGTGTGTGTGTGTGTGTGTGTGTGTGCGCGTGCGCGTGGTGCAAGCAGATAATAATTAATCAGAATCAGAAAGCTTTATTGCCAGGTATGTTCACACATACAAGGATTTTGTTTTGGTGACAGAGCTTCTACAGTGCAACAGGATTAAAGAGACAGGACAAAAAACAGATAATAAATATATAAAAAAATAGAAGTAAGTAGTGAGTGCAAATATACAAATTGACAAGTGTTTGTACAGCTATATATTACTATACACAACGTTATATGTGCAGCTGTTATGTGCAAATTGGCATGTAAAGTGTGTTGTTAAATAAGTGTATATGTGTATAAAAGTGTATAGCAAGTAGTGATGTTGGTTTCGCAATTATTATCAAGTTTTCATGAGATGGATTGCCTGAGGGAAGAAACTGTTTCTGTGTCGGGCTGTTCTGGTGCGCAGTGCTCTGTAGCGTCGACCAGAAGGTAAAAGTACAAGTTTTGAGAGTGTTCAGCTCCAGGTTGTTGTGACTGCACCAGACAGCCAACTCCCTAACCTCCTGTCTGTAAGCAGACTCATCACAGACCACAATGAGGCCGATAAGTGTGGTAAATCATCTATCAATCATCAGAAGGTGGTCTTTATACTTATTGATCCTTAAAAAAAATGTTACTTCCAATAAAAACATCTGATGATTGATAGACACCCTCTCATTAGCAAGCTGAGCTGAGGAAAAGTACTTAAAAAAAAAAAAAAAATAATTCTGCCGGCACTAATGATTAATCCCTGGGTGAGGTACCAAAGATGTATCGTCGCACCCGTTTAGGTCTATTTTATCTATTGGTGCTAATTGCCATAGAAGTAGCAATGATTTAAAATGAAAGCCTTTGTATTGTAATTACAATCTTTGTAATAATAATAGTAGTAGTAATAATAATAATAAAATAATAATAAAAAAAAATTAACAAAAAATGAAGACTTAAATCATTTGCACATTTTCCACTTTGCCCATTTCATATAACTAAGCAGTTATTCCTCTATTAATAATGACTGTCCCTTCTCGCAGTCTTACTGCGTTAGGATTTTCCATATTTATTATCAGCGCATCTGAAATTTGGGACGTTTAGGAAATGGCTGCAGAGAGGGTTGTACACAAAACGACGCAAAAAATAAAAGGGTTTGAAAAATCACATTAGCAATGAAAAGCAATAACAACACATGCTTACCCGTGTCGAATCAACAAAACAATAGTCTACAAGTCCATATAGCAAACGATCACTTCGAAAGTGAAAGAAAATCTTGCTCAATGACGTTAGTGCATACAGTGCAGGCAGCCGCCACTGAACTATGGAAGGCCGTTTGGGCCAAAACATCTGCAACAAACGCAATTTACATGTTAACGTTTTTTTTTTTAAAGTCTCATTTTTTAAAGCACTATCATTTAATTATTTCTCCAACCTGCTCATTTTAAATGTAATGCCATTTCACTTAAATCACAATAAATGGTTTGCTGTCAATGATCTGTAGCAGATATTTTGTATTATGAAAGGCCAAACATCTTCTGCAATGTTATGTTAGATGGCTTGGCACATTTTAATGGTTGTCATCCAGCTGCTGAGATTTCTTTGAAAAATATGTCCAGAGAAATCAAAATGAGCTTTATTTGAAAAATGTACAAGTACATATACATAAAAATCAACACAACAACACAGAATGACATTTAAAAAAGTGGATATAAAGTAAATAATAAAACATTTTAGTTAAGAAAACCATAAACAGTAATGGTTGTGTATATTTACAGTCTTCTTATGTCTGATTTGGTGGCTGATCCAAATCAGACAGTAATTGAAGTTGTCAGATGAAGTGGCTGCAGATTCTACATTCTCAAACTGTATATAACATGTCAAATTACTAAACACAAATGATTTAATGCAGAGTAGCCCATCTTGGTGAGGTTTATTTCTCCAAATAACTCACATATGGTATAACTAACATTTTATAGCAATACTGTTTTCTTTATAATTTTATATTATAAACTCATTCTTGTAATATAGATTTCATGTTTGCAGAAGTTTGCATCATGTGCATTTGTTTCTGTACTGGAAGCTCCAATCACCAAGACAAAACATTCTAGTGTGCAAACAATTGAGGTAAGAAAAGCCCAAATTATGATTAACTAAATCAAAATTACAAGATAAAAAGCAGAAATAATGATTTAATAACTCAAAACTATGACATTACGACGACAGGTGGCAACAAACAACCATCTAAATGTATAACTTAATTCTCTAAAGATGATTAATATAATGAAAGGTGAGTTTTTTTAAAGAGAGTTATTGAATCTTTAACTGAAAATGTAATTATTTCCATGCATGCGGTTTTCATAAAGAAGCTAATGAAATAACTTAAACTCAAATGAATGTTCCATGGTAATTTATTTGACAAGTAACTTTGCATTGTAGTGGATAATTCACTATTCACGCATTCACTACTTACTTGTATTTTTTTAATTATATTTATTATCTGTTTTTTGTCCTGTCTCTGTAATGCTGTTGCACTGTAGAAGCTCTGTCACGAAAACAAATTCCTCGTATGTGTGAACATACCTGGCAATAAAGCTCTTTCTGGTTCTTTTTTTTTCTGAAAAAAATAACACATATGCAGTTGAAGTCAAATAAAAATGAAGTTAATTTAAAATAATATTTCCCAAATAATCTTTAAAAAACCAAGGAAATTTTTACAGTATTATCTGTGTCACAGTATTCTATAAAACAAAAATAATTATTGTAGAGTCATAATAAGTCTTATTTCATACACACACACACACACACACACACACACACACACACACACACACACACATATACATATATATATATATATATATATATATATATATATATATATATATATATATATATATATATATATATATATAAAACACGTTAATCACGTGTTAACGCGTACCAACAACGCGTAAACGTCGTTGTTGCTTACGTTTTGGCCCCAACGGCCTTCCATAGATTTTCGGTTGCACATGACCCCGCTCGTCTTCAGTGACGTCACATGCGCGAGCCCGTTGAGGGCGGATTACGTCAGAACAGTCACCGTGTTACACGGACACTGATCAGAGGAGAACAGATGAGGGTATGTTACAATATTGGCCAAATTAATGACTAAGGGTTTAATCTCATTCATTTATTTCTTTGTTTGATCAATATAATGAGCCATTTGCACATTTGTCGACGGTGTTTTTAAATAAGAGACTCAATGACAGCTGTGACTTCTTTAGCTTATGCTACATTAGCTTAGCATGCTGTCAACATCTTTTTTTTAACTAACTTTAAGGTAAGATTTTCTGTAATTATTATTTTCTCGTATGTGTTATTAAAGGCAGTGTGGCGTGGTGTATGTTGATCGCGATCACGATTTAAAAGTGAAGTAAATATAAATGTTTATTTACATGATGCTAATGCTAGTGAACCAGTGTCAAGAGTTTGTGCCCCTTTAAATAATGATTTTGAAATTGCTGTTGCTATGAATGTGTTTTGTGTAAAAATAGCTAATATTAGTGATGTTTAATGTCTTTTGGGTTTAATCTGAGTAAATGTTTTTCAAATAGCTAAAATATGACAAAAGTATTGGAATTATTAAAAGTAAAATTTAGTTTACAAATACATTTATTAAAAGTATATTTTAATTTAAATACAAGATAATATAAATACAAATCAATAAAATAATGCCACTACTTGTGCAAATGTGTTTGAATGTGTGCAAACTGTTGTCCTGTAATTTATTTATTTAAATCCACTCGATAAATTTGTAAAAATCGCTAGAATAATTATTGATCCTGATCAAATTTTATAATATTTAAATAATAATAATAAAATTCATTCATTCATTTTCTTTTCGGCTTAGTCCCCTTATTAATCAGGGGTCCCCACAGCGGAATTAACCACCAACTTATCCAGCATGTTTTATACAGTGGACGCCGTTCCAGCTGCAACCTATCACTGGGAAACACCCATACATATGTCCATAGTTCATGTTATTTACACACATACACTATGGACAATTTAGTTTAGCCAATTCCCCTATAGCACATGTGTTTGGACCGTGAAGGAAACCAGAGCACCCAGAGGAAACCCACGCCAACACAGGGAGAAACTCCACACAGAAACGCCAACTGACCCAGCCGTGACTCAAACCAGCAACCTTGCTGTGAGTTGACAGCGCTATCCACTACGCCACCGTGACACCCTAATTGTAAAGTGTATAATTAAAAGAAAGCAATTTTAGATGTTTTTAAAATAACTAAATATTCTTTTGATAAAAATGTGTTTTATATATGAAAGTTTGTTTTTATGGATATTTTTGGTTGTTTTCTACTACTAAACACATTAGCATGAATTACTGACAAAGAATGAGGTAAAGTTGATTTTATATTCTCAAATTCAGCAATTTCTGATCAGAGATAACTTGTGACATGATCCCTATTTTGTTTACCACTCTACTTTGAATATTCCCTCAGATTTCATGCAAGAATGATTTCAAAACATCATCAGTACTATTCAATAGATCGTATACAATGTTGTACTTTGAGAAGGGTCTGGCTGCAGATCTGCACTTGCACTTTCAGGCTTGCACTCTCGGGCTTGCACTCTCAGGCACCCACTCTTCCTCTGCAAGTGAAGTCATTTACAAACGACACCTGCATCTATCACGTCACTTGCAATTGACACAAAATACCAAGTTTCCAGTTCGTTTGCGTTGCCAGTGACAACGTTTTCAAATAATACTAAATAGTATACCATGACAAATCCCCCCTCCCCACCCCCCTGAAAGTGGTTTGTGTATTCATCATATGATTATAATGCTTTAATGTAAATTTTCCAAAGCAGGCTACTATTAAAATTTATATCAGCAAAGCTTATTATTTATTTATATCAACTATCAGGTCGAAATAGACGCACAAGTATTCCTCCACAGTTATGAATAAAAAAACAACAACAGGCTAATGCAAATTTCAACTTTAGTTTTTATTTTAAAGGGCACATAGGTTACCCCTTTTTTCATATTTAATATAAGTCTTTTGTGTCCCCAGAATGTGTCTGTAAAGTTTCAGCTCAAAACACCCATCAGATTATTGATTATAGCTGTTTGAAGTGTCTGTATTATAGCTGGAAAAAAGGTTTTGCTGTTTTTTTTGTACTGGCCCTTTAAGGCTAGTCCTCCCCGCCCACCGTTCCCACGTGCCTGTCAGCAATCGCTGCCCTCGGCTGCCTCAGGAAGCAGATCTTATGTAACGTGTGTGAGAAATACAACAGTAAGAACTTTAACAATCAGTATTTGATGCATTTTTTTGTGGATTTGCAACAATGAGTCGCACACAATGTCATTACAAAGTTCACACATACACATAGCAAGGACACAAACATACACACACAAACACAGAGAGAGAGAGAGAGACAGCGCGTTAAGCTTTGCACTCGTTTTGCACACATATGTGACATGATACATGTTAATCTCCACTGCTGTATGGATATCTGTTATATTAATGTACAAAATAAACCTGATTTAACGTCCACAAACCGCGATGGAAGCGTCTTCCTTTATAAATGTTCAGACACGCGGCTGTGCTGATGAAGTGAATCTGAAGTGAATCGCTATAATTCATTCCACACATGCTCTGTTTTAAAACATGTTAAACTTGTGAAACTCACTCTTGATCACGTTTGATGATGATTGATGATCCTAGTGAACTGAACAGACCTTTTATTCCCGGCTGCTTTGCACTCGTCCTCTCTTGATTATATGATTATACACGTGACTACCGGGACATGTTAATATGCGCAGCTGTCAATCAATATTGGTGGGCGGGGGGACCGCTCTCCTACATAAAGTTGCGGTCGATCTGAAAACCGCTCCAATTGGTCCACCATTTTTTATGTTGTTAAATTTGAAAAAAAGCACTGGGTGTGTTTATTTCACCCCAATATGACAGTTTATACACTATACTTACACACATTTCTGTCCAAACAGCTTGAAAAGTAGATTTTTCACCATTTTTGCCCTTTAAACATTTCAAGGTGTTGTAGTATTGCAACTAACAGGTACACATTATTGATTTACAGAAATGATTCTTTAATGACTTGGGAAACTATTCTTTATTTAGCAGGTCCCAGGACGATTGCAAACAAGAATGCAGATATCGATGCAAGTGACGTGGCAGGAGAGTGCAGGGCTCGGTTGCATGAAAGTCCTTAACCAAAAAATCCCTCAATTTGGGGTTAAGGGTACCCTTAGTAAAAGTTGGATTGCAAGGGGGGAAAAAAATGTAATTTAAACTTATTCACATTAGTCCTTAGTAACCATTTCTTTCTAAAACATTAAAGGGACCTAATCAGCTCCCTTGAACAAATGACACTCAAAATTCTCACCCAAATAAAATGTTTAAGATAAAACAGGACTGTAGATAAATGATTAAATAAAACCATTTAATAAATAAACTAATATATACACGTGTCTGTGCAGGAGTGCATCCATATGAAATCGCAGTTTCAGTGCAGCTTCAAAAATATCTACATAATCCCAGCCCAGTTTTGTAGGTCCTCTAAACAAAGTTGAGATCAACTCGATAAGTAAACGTCTCAACTCGCTTAACAGAAAGAAAGCGACACAGATGATGTGTAACATTACTGCAGAGCTGTTTTAAGGCAATCATTTGTGGTTCGTTATGATTTGTTTACGTAACTATAGCAACTGTGGCGCCCGTCGCCGTATGTTTCCAGAAACTACAATGAAACACTTAGAAAAAAGGCACATGAGTAAGGGTGACAGATAAGAAGTTTGTTGCAACGCTCTTAATGAAATCCCTAACCGCAGGGATTTTTCCCCCTCAGCGACGTATTTAAGTTAAATTACTGAAGGACTTTCATGCAAGCAGCCACATGTGGCGATTATAAAATTACGTCACCTGCAGAGGAAGCGCAGTTGCCTGAGTGTGCAAGTCCGAGAGTGCAAGCCTGAGAGTGCAAGTGCAAATCTGCAGCCAGACTATAGACTTTGATAGTGATTCGCTGCTAATATGATTTCACTATCAACTTGCAAAGAATACTGTTCTGAACTTCTATAACTAAGGAAGGTGGTATGGTGGCTCAGTGGTTAGCACTGTCGCCTCACAGCAAGAAGGTCGCTGGTTCAAGTACCGGCTGGACCAGTTGGCATTTCTGTGTGGAGTTTGCATGTTCTCCCTGTGTTGGTGTGGTTTTCCCATGGGTGCTCCAGTTTCCCCCACAGTCGACATGCGCTATGGGGGTATTGAATAAACTAAATTGGTCTGTAGTGAATGAATGAATGTGTGTGTGAATGTGACAGCATATGGGTGTTTTCCAGTGTGTGGGAAACCTTTGAAATAATTATTATCTATTGTCTATATACAGACAGCATCAGAGATGAGTTTTGATTTCTTCTGTTGACAGGTGACCCACTGAAGACGTGATGATGATGATGCTGTCGCGTCTCTTCAGGCTTCACGGCCTGTTCGTCGCCTCTCATCCCTGGGAGGTGATAGTGGGAACGGTTGCTGTGACAATGTGCCTGATGTCTATGAATGCTTTCGCTGGTAATGACCAGATCTGTGGCTGGAACCATCAGTGTCCCAAAGTACAGGAGGTACAGCAGTGTACTGTTATTATATCGATCTGCACCAATGTCCATTCCCAATATACAGTTGAAGTCAGAATTATTAGGCCCCCTCTATATTTATTCCCCAACTTTTGCTTAATGGAAAGATTTTTTTTTAAATATCATAATAGTTTTAATAACTCATTTCTAATAACTGATTTATTTTATCTTTGCATGATGACAGTAAATAATATTTGACTAGATATTCTTCAAGATACTAGTATTCAGCTTAAAGTGACATTTAAAGGCTCAACTAGGTAATTAGGGTAAAGTTAGGCTAATTAGGCAAGTGATTGTATTACAGTGGTTTATTCTGTAGACTATCCAAAACAAATATTGCTTAAGGGGGCTACTAATATTGACCCTAAAATGGTTTATTTAGCATAAATAAAACAAATAAGACTTTCTCCTGAAGAAAAAAAAATTATAGGAAATACTGTTAAATATTCATGAATCTGTTAAACATCATTTGACAAATATTTGAAAAATAAACAAAAATTCACTGTAGGGTAAATAATTCTGACTTTAACTGTATACAGAGCTCATATAATAAAAGCTTCTCTTTTTGTATTTACGCAAAACATTTATGATTTAGTCATAGGCGGAGGGTGAACAAACTCCAGGGTAAGGCTAAGATATGCTGCCCTTTAATGCATTTAAAAAGATTTGTGACCGACCAAGAAGAGGTTTCCACAAAAGCACCGCCTATCAACAAACGTCTTATATTCAACACGCACATTAAATTATTTTATTAGATTCATTTAATTATTATAGTCACTTTCGATATGCAGCCAGGGGCCAGAAGTTTTAAAACGAGTGGACCTAAATAGGGTGGACTCTTAAACTAAGTGTATAATAGCTTGTTTCTTATATTTATGATCTCTGGTAATATACTAATTGATTTAACAAGTGACATTATTAAATATCCAACCCTTTTGCATAAAATAAATAAATTGCAAAAATGTGTCAAGAATCCGAAATCATTCACTTTGCCACGAGGCCAATCGAAAACTGAACTTGTAATTCAGCAATAAATATATAAAATAAGCATTTTTAAACTGATTAGGATACTGAACTTATTTTTTTTTATTAAGCTAGAAATAACGAAAAAGACAATGACAACATAAACTAGCTGTTTATTTGCGTTATCACGGGCTGTGCTAAACTTATAGGCTCTAATAAATTAGAGGCAACCATTGCAGAGTAAAGGTGATCCAGTAGCCATTAGCTAGCGCGAGTAATTGTTTGTTTAAACTAGATTCATATTATTCAAAATACAAATTAAATCCTAATTTAAAATCTTGACTTCCTATCACCCCTGTAGAAAACAGCAGAATTAAAATGCAAAACAAGATTACTACACTAGGCTACTACGTTACAATGAAACAACCATAATAAGGCATTTCATTTAATACTGAAAACAAGTTAAACCAGAATAATATGTTACTATACCTCTCCCGTAAGACTCATTTGTTATTTTATTTCTTACGTCCTTGACCATCAAATCAGAAAAGTCTCCTGGCCAGCACTTTCTGTTTTGTTTTCAGAGATGCTGCGAACTCCAGTCAAAAACAGCGCACATCAGTGCAAAGTTGGACAGTTCCATTATTGTGCCGAGGGGGGCTTTGAATTTGATTGACAAACTTACAATAACTAAAGTATTCTGTTAAATATTAGCATTAAATTACATTCATATTCCGCCTTACACCCGTTACATGTTTTCAGTGCAGTTTTTTTCTTTGCTGCCATCTCCGTGGTCTCTGGCCAGGGGGAGGCTAAGTCTTCCCCAGCCTTACACACGCTCCGCCTATGGATTTAGTTCCTATTTGAACTGTTTTATAGCCTACTGAAAGTCTAGCTCTGTTTACAGATTGTGCTGTAAACTGTGCGGATGGCAAATATGATGTTTACGAAGCATTGAGGTTTGAAGTTATATGGCACTATTAACACACAGATGTTCTTTTGTACGTTTACAGAAAATTATAAGTGGCGACATGGCCATTTTAACCATTACGAGATGCATAGCCATCATTTACATCTACATCCAGTTCAAAAACCTTCGTCAGCTTGGCTCCAAATACATACTGGGTGAGTATGAATACTCTATTATTTCTTTTTTTGAACAATTAAAACTTAGATTTTATATGTGGGTCGAAGACATGCCTTTTTTCAGCGTAAAATTAAAGGGGACCTATTAGGTCTCTTTTATAAAGATGTAATACAAGTCTCTGATGAGTGTGTGTGAAGTTTCAGCTCAAAATAGTACACAAATAATATTTTATAACTCTCTGAAACTGACTCTTTTAGGCTTTGATCCTAATTGTGGTGTTTTAGTGACTGTCGCTTTAAATTCAGACAGTGCTCTTTTTAAAAGAGGGCGGAGCTACTAATGCCTGTGTTTCAGCATAGTGGCAGATTCAAAAACAAGACTTGCGTCTTATGTTAATGAAGGAGAGATGGTCACTAGTGGGCGGGGCTTTCCTCCTCTGATGACACGTACAAAAGGAGAATGTCAATCATAGTGTTTCTGCACTGTTTTCATCAAGTCTGATTATAAAAAAATACAATTAATTAATTTTTTACCATTAGAGGCAGGCTACAGGGCACGAAATTTACATTTTTGCTTGGTAGCACTGGTGCTCCAAACTTTAAAAATTTAGGAGCACCAGCCAAAATTTAGGAGCACTCGCCAGTTATGAGCACCGTTATTACAAGTTTTATAATATTGCATTTGAAATCAGCACTAATCAAAACTAACAATCAAACAAAACTATCTGCATGCGCCCACTGGCCCTGCACCTACTGATTGACGTGAAAAAAATTTTTAAAGTTTACGATAATAACTGTGCTGTTCTCATGGGTGCTGTCTGATATTGCACAGATATTGACATACAACTTATTATTTGCATACGTCATCTTAATAGCAATAACGCTCATTTCATGAGTTGCAATATTAATTGAATCTTACGGAATGCAAGCCCTTTGGCGATCGTGTACGCAGTGTTACATTTTACATGTACAGTAGCTGCCACTTGCAGGACTGACAGCATCCTGATGATTAAATTAAGGATTAAACAGAACTTATCATGCTTAAATTGTGTAGATGTGGCTTTATGGTGAATGGCTTTAGTCATTTTCATAGCAGACTTTAACCCACTGGAGTGGTCTCTTTTATCCGCTCTTCGAAAAGTGTAAATAGTGGATTAACATTCACCACATGATCACTAATCAGGTGGGCCATTAATTGTAACTTTAGGTGGTTTCTAAGACAAAATCTGTCATAGTAGTTTTCATCCTCTCATCTTCAGCGCTTTACATTTTCGCAGCTGTAGCTTCTTGTCATCTGATGAAAGGCATTGAGTGAGTAATTGACAGCTGATATTAACCAATCCGTTCGCATTCAGTTCTAGAGCAATGGGGCAATCAGATAAGCTTGAAGGCGGGACGAGCATTGCGGGCTTTGTTTACTGCAGCAAGTTGACATGTCGACTGTTTTAAACCATTCCTAAGCGCTGCATTTGGCATTTCAAGTGCAAAAATGCATTCTGCGTGACTGTCTCCTGAATCTGCACATGCAGTGAACATTTTGCTGTGAAAAGCGGTCGCGCGGCAACAATTGTATGCACTCGCACAAATGCTCCCAAATATATTTTGAAGTCACATAGATGAAATAAATATCAGGCACATATGCGACCAAAACAATTGCAATTTCGAGCCCTGGGGTATATTAACAAACTGCTGCCACACAACTGTACTTAAAACCGTTTAAAAAGTGCTTTTTGCATAATAGGTCCCCTTTAAAATGGACAAAAGTGACTAATGGCTCGTTTCCACTGACTGGTACGGTACGGTTCGGTTTGGTACGGGTCACCTTTATCAGGCTTGCGTTTCCACTACCAAGGGTACCCTTTTGGTGGGCGTGGTATGTCAGACCGAAAGTTTCAGTCGACGTCATTCTAGCTCGAGGAAATGTCTACAATAAAGCTGTACAGGTCGCTCACATATCATATGAGAAGCACTTCTCACAACACAGATGCTTCATACACACATAAATACTTGTGTAGAAATGTTTATTACTAACTTTTCTATAAACATGAGTTGATTATAACTGCAGATCAATGACAGTGTGAAACAGCCTACTGTAATGTCTGTAATTATATTAAATAAATAAATGAACATATATAAACACATACAGCCCCATACAGTCTCCGATATGTTACCAACTACAGAAGAACTACACACAGCAGACATTTCGTCTGTATTTAGGTTCAAAACAACACAAAATATAGCCTACAGTCAGTGTAAACCTCTCATCTGTGTCTGTAATCTTCAGCAGCACATACCTTTTTGACAGTGGAAACGGCCATAAAAGCGTACCAAACCGAACCGTACCGTACCACTCAGTATTAAATATTAAATGCAATTTTAGAGAATATAAAATGGCAAGGTATGGGTCAAATAATGTTTTATTGTTCTATCAGTAACTGGTATATCGATATAAAAAAAATGAAACATGCCTGTTCTGTCATGCATTTACTGAAATCAAAGAATAGGTAAACTCAGTGTTGCCTGATTGGGTGGTTTTGATTTTATTTTTGCGGGTAAAAAATGACATAGGTGGGTAGTGAAAATTTGGGCGGTTTTGCAACGGCGTGCCTGCCAGCCCTGGTCTGCCCTCATACACCTGTTTTGATCTACCAAAGAGATGCCATAGCCCCCGTTCTTCGCATACATATGTTTGGAACCGTGTAGAAACACTTGTGATCTCCCTCCCCGACACGACATTCTCCCTCTACCCTATCCCCGCCACCCCCCGCCCTTCAGTCTCAAGCCAGGTCATTATAGTCTATTGATTGTTGGGCGGCGATTTTTTTGTGTTCAGCGGTTTTTCGACAGCTTTTGGGCTGGAAACAGTCAGCAACACCTGGCAACACTGGGTAAACTCCAAACACTTTAAAAATGTGTAAAACCTGTGTAAATTATAACATTTTTAAATTAAATTATTAGTATTTTGATGCTTGGAAAGACGTCTTTGACCCTTATGAAAACTTATTGGTTTAAGTAAGCAAGCTAAAGTTGTATTTCACGTTCCATTTAAACATGCAATTTTTGGTTAACACTTTAGGTGAGAATTCATGGTATTAATAAACTATTAACAAACACAACTAGCTTAATAATAAACTACTAATCAGCTGTTTATTAATAGTTCGTAAGGTAGAAGTTGGGTTTAGGGATGCAGAATAAGATCATACTTTCGAATTACTAATAAACAGTTCATATCTCAGTAATGTGCTGTAATAAGCCAGTTGTTACTAGCGTAATTTGTAACCTAAACAAAAAGTGTTACCAATTGTTGTTTATTAGTGTAATATACTGTATTGTTTGATATGCAGGGATCGCTGGTCTGTTCACCATCTTCTCCAGTTTTGTGTTCAGCACTGTGGTCGTTCACTTCCTGGGCAAAGAGCTGACAGGACTGAAGTATGAAGCTGATTTGTCGGTTTTATATTCAGTATCTCACATGTCTTCAGTTTGTGTATAAACGGTTTCATGTTCCTCCAGTGAGGCTCTGCCATTCTTCCTGCTGCTGATCGATCTGTCTAAAGCCTGCACGCTGGCCAAATTCGCTCTCAGCTCAAACTCACAGGTATGACAACTATTTTTTTGTGCAACCTAAACAACATCATGAATATTTCATTGCTTATGTAACCACGCTTCATGATTGCATTTGATTGTTTAAACAGAGGCTTATATTAGTGTTAAAAAATGCAATCAATTTATTTATTATTTATTATTAAATCTATTTGATGCATCATGAATAAAAAGACCATTCCAAACATTGTTTGTGCTAAAATGTTACAGATATGCTTTATATAAAATGTTGAGTGCTGGGCACGATTAATCCCATCCAAAATAAAAGTTTTTGACAATTTAAGTGTGTGTACTGTGTATAAATGTTTGTTTTTATTTAAATATAAAATATAGATGATACAAATATCATCTATATTATGTATAAAATACAAATATTGATGTATATGATACTAATTACACACACACGCACACACACACACACACACACACACATTTAAATATCTATGTAACAAAATAGTTTTGTTTCTATGTATGCACGTGTATCACATATACATCCAATTCAATTCAATTCATAATTCAATACATAATTCATTAATTTTCCTTTGGCTTAGTCTACATTTCTGTGGTCGCCACAGGGGAATGAACCGCCAACTATTCCAGCATATGTTTTACACAGCAGAAGATGCCCTTCCAGCCGCAACCCAACCCAGTACTGGGAAACACCCGTAAACTCTCACATTCACACACACTCATACACTACGGCCAATTTAGCACTCATAGCGCATGTGTTTGGACTTGTGGGGGAAACCGGAGCACCCGGAGGTATCCCACACCAACACGGGGAGAATATGCAAACTCCACACAGAATGGGACTTAAACCAGTGACCTTCTTGCTGTGAGGCAACAGTGCTAACCACTGAGCCACGTTGCCGCCCATATACATAATAAATATTATGCACACATATATTATTAAAACAAACTTTTATTTTGGATGCCATTATTCTTTGCCCAGCACTAAAATCATACTTGCAGTATTGTCATTTAGATAAATGTAGCAGATCTTTACTGTTTGATTGTTCTTTAAATGGAGAAATGTACATACACACGGTAAATTTAATAAACGTTTAATGGACCATCTTATTAATTTTTTTTGTCACAAAATGTGACTGTATTGTCTTCTTTCTCAAATCTGCTAAATGCGACAACTAGAAACATTATAATCGGGATTTTCTGTTGTCATAAAAGAGTGTTATTGTGAGAAGTGCTGTACAAATGATCTTGTAAATATTGCCTGGTCATGTGACCCACAGGAGGAGGTCAGAGAGAATATTGCTCAAGGAATGGCAATACTGGGACCCACGTTCACCCTGGATGCAGTGGTGGAGTGTCTGGTCATTGGTGTCGGCACCATGTCTGGTTGGTTAAAATACATTTATTATTAGTTTTCATGATTACCGTAGTCATATAAACCTGGTTCAGGGGAGATCATTTTGACCATATATGCTTTATATTGAAAAAATCTGACATTGCAATAATTCGTTTTTCTGCAATAAATATTCTGATATGAATACGCTTTCACCAGATGGCTTGAATAACTCTATTTGGGGAAGAAATTCATTATTTTAGATTGATTTTTAGTGATTTTGGACGGGTGTGAATAGTTTATAAAAAAATAAACAAATTGCAACCAAGAATAATAGCAATAGAGCAAAGAAAAACGTCAAATAAACATTGCTTTAGGGTTTTCCGGAGAGTGAATTAGTATTCAGGTGCAGAAGTTGAATAATGAAATGTAGAATAGTCTTCACTGATTTATTAATTCAGTAAAATTATTCATCATTAAAGCATTTTTTGTGCCCAAATTCTTTAAACTCTTTTTAAAAACTTGCCTTTAAAACACATGTGAATGATGAAGTCTCACTCTGTTATGGTTATACTTCGCAATGACTTCTCAACTATTGTGCTGATCAGCTATAATATTGTTTTTATTTCCCTTATACTTGTTTCTTTTATTCCTGTTTATGTAAAGCACTTTGAATTGCCACTGTGTATGAAATGTGCTATATAAATAAACTTGCCTTGCCTATAATCCCAATTTAACATTGCATATGCTGTAGTGCGACTGTTGTGGACACACACATTTCAATATCGATGCTGTGCAGCCCTAATATACAGTGATTTCTAGGTGTGGAAAATCATTGAATATGACCAAATACTGTAAATAAATTTAGTAGGGTGAATTGTTTTTAGCATTTTAAATACAGAATTTATTCACAGTCTCTATTAAATACCAGTCAAATAAATTAATTCTATTTATTAGTGAGTGTAAAATTCATTATGGATGTTCATTGGTTTTTTGGGATAGTTCATCCAAGAATAAAATAAGAAATAAAATCTTTCATCTGGTGAACACAAAACAAGATAACATGAAGAATGCTGGAAAAAAGCAGCCATTGACATCCATAATATCAACAAGTCAGTGGCTGTTTTTTTCCATCATTCTTCAGAATATCTTGGTTTGTGTTCAACAGAAAAGAGAAACTCTAACAGATTTGGATCAAGTGATGAACGACAGGATTTTTGAGTGAACTGTCCTTTAAAAATGGCTGCAAGTGTTAAACGCATGTTAAACTCTACTCTCTGTGTGACCCCAGGTGTGCGTCAGCTGGAGATCATGTGCTGTTTCGGCTGCATGTCGGTTCTGGCCAATTACTTTGTGTTCATGACGTTCTTCCCAGCCTGCGTGTCGCTGGTGTTGGAGGTCAGTGCTTCAGTGCTGTTTGTTTGTTGATTAATATGATGTACATCTCGCATATAAACCCATCAGTGAGTAAACATGAAGCATATTCACTCACTCTGTGTCCTCCAGCTGTCCCGCGAGAGCCGTGAGGGGCGTCCCATCTGGCAGCTCAGTCACTTCGCTCGGGTTCTGGAGGAAGAAGAGGGAAACAAACCAAACCCCGTCACTCAGAGGGTCAAAATGATTATGGTGAGAGTAGAAATATCAGCTTTACTGAGCAAAATAATCTCATGTTAATTCATTAATTTTCCTTCGGCTTAGTCCCTTATTTATCAGGGTTCACCACAGTAGAATGAACTGCCAACTATTCCAGCATTTGTTTGTTTGTTTGTTTATTTTAGTCATATTTTGTTGTACTCTACGGTTCAACATTTTTGGGGTCAGCAATGAAAAGACATTATTTAACGATGATGCATTAAACGTGTATAATGTAAACAATGTTTCAAGTAAATGCTGTTTTTAACTTTCTATTATTTAAAAAATCCTGAACAATTAAATTCAATGATAAATATAATAAGACAAAAATCTAATGTAAATGTAATTATGTAAAAAATAAATGCTCCTTTCCATGTGGTCAATATATATTAACTAATAATTAACAGTGTACAGAAAAGGTACTCATCATATATATCCTGATATAGTACCTTTTCTGTAAAGTCAGTCTATTAATAGATTGTTAATAATATACAGACCACATGGAAAGGACGATTTCTATTTGACATTTTTAGTGTATATATATATATATATATTCTCATTCATAGGTGATAATTTCTCTTTATTTAGAACTTCAGGGCAATGGTTTAAAAATGTAACTAAGAAAAACAAAATCAATGTGATGCATAAAACACTTTTCAGAAACTAATGATTACAAGCCCAACAAAAATATGGCTAAATAAAATGCTAAATATTAACATTGTACTTTCAAGCATGCAGCTTTCTCTCTCCATGCTATTATTCACTTTCCATCCTAGTGTAAGATTGAGCTCATCCAAATGATGATATTACCGTAAACTGTATAATTTGTGACACCACAATATTAATGTTAGAGCATAATATGACAGGATAGACTTTACTTTCACAGTCCTAGATCATCACAGTGTGCACAAGATGAAGAAGCACAATATTCTTAATTCTAATAAAGGTTTTTGAGTAGAAAATCAGCATATTAGAATAATTGTAGAAAAAGATCCTGATGACTGAAGTAATGATTCTGGAAAATGAGCTTTCTTGCATCTTAAAATATATTATACAAGGTGCCGAACTGAGTTTCCTTCGCAGGGTGGCAGGGCGCACTCTTATGGATGGGGTGAGGAGCTCTGACACCCGGGAGGAGCTCGGAGTAGAGCTGCTGCTCCTCCACATCAAGAGAAGTCAGCTGAGGTGGCTCGGGAATCTGTTACGGATACCTCCTGGACACCTACCTAGGGAGGTGTTCCAGGCATGTCCCACCGGGAGGAGGCCTCGGGGAAGACCCAGGACACGCTGGAGGGACTATGTCTCTCGGCTGACCTGGGAATGCCTCAGGATCCCCTCGGAAGGGGCTGGAGCAAGTGTCTGGGGAGAGGGAAGCCTGGGGTTCTCTCCTAAGACTGCTGCCCCCGCGACCCAGCCCCGGAAAAGCGGCAGAAAATGAATGAATGGTTTTTTGTTCAAATAAATTCCGCCTCTCAGACCATTTTTAGGCCTCCGTGCATACGATTTATCTAAATGATATAGGCGTCTTGTATTTATGAAGTGTTTCTGATTGTTGTTGTTTGTGTTTGCTTCAGTCTTTAGTTCTGGCTCTGGTTCATGCTCACAGTCGTCTCAAGACTGAATCTCCAGCACACAACATCAGCAGTTCAGACGTGGTTCTGCCCACATCCAACATGGAGTCAGACAGATCTATGTCCAGGTATGAGCAGACAAACACACAAAAGTGGTTTCTACTAGGGCTGCACTAATAAATAAATATACAGACACACACACATATATACATACACACACACACACACACGTTTTTTTGTTGAGAATGCAACTTTTTATTAGCTGTTTGTTTATTTATGCAATTATTATAATAAACGGGTAATAGACATTTTTCTAATCTAATTAAATCTCACTCATTCATCATCCAACAGCCAATTACTCTGGCACATGTTTTAATGCGGTGGATGCCCTTCAAGCCATACTAATTAAACCTCACTTAGTTTAAATGAGGTCCAACATTCAGACTTTAAACACTAGGAATCAGTGCAAACTACAGCAGATATTCTGAGTGATTGTTAACATTTTCCTATCTTGTCTTGACTCCTGCCATCAGTGTTTATTTCACATTTAGCCAATAGCAGAACAGCACCTATTGAGGGGGCAAGGATAAGGATAGTAAGGCACCATCTGATTGGTCAAATCTGGATAAACAACCCATGCATGCAGCATACAAATGTTTGGCACGCAATTGTAAATCATCTATATCAACAAATGTACATTGACCAATACCAAACCATTGTTACCAATACCAGTCATTTAGTCATTATTTAAATACAATTACATTATCTGAAAATAAGTCCTTTATATGTCATTTTTGATTACTTTATACTGTAATTGAGACTGTCTTACCCTCAAGTTCATATCCATTATTATTATTATTACTATTATTATTATTCTTTCTTACCCTTTGTACCCTTTTTCCATTGATAATGTATGTAATTGATATTTGGTGTTTTGTACACATTGTTTTCATGTCTACTCTATTCTATTGGAATTAAAAAAAAACAATTATAAATCATCTGCAATTAGGATATTACTATTGTAGTCATAACAATAATTTGTTGATATATTGTGCAGCTCTTGTTTCTATTTATTTGGCCATTTTGTAATCATCCAATTTGTGATTTCAGTGTGGATTTGGAGCAGGTCATCACGCTCTCCCTCGCTCTCTTATTGGCGGCCAAGTATGTGTTTTTCGAACAGGCTGAAACAGAGTCCTCCCTGTCAATCAAATCATCAGTGGCCACGCCCAACTGCTCCCTCATCAATAGAAATAGAGGAGAGGGGAGCTGTCAGAGGGATTCAGCCCCGCCCAAAGCCATAAAAGGAGTCCATGTGAATAAAAGTGAAAGGGAAGCACCTGATCGGTCATTCAGTATTGGAAATCCTGAAGATGAAGGAGGAGACAAGCTCCAGTGCCGTCCTGTGGAGGAGTGCCTTGCAATTCTCAAAGACCTTAAAGTAATCAAGCATGCACAATTAGTTATTTAAAAAACTTCATGGGCATTTAATGAACTCTTAATGGGACATGGAATATAGTGGAATTTGAAAAGGTCTGTTCTAGACATAGAAAGTGTTATATATTTTGTATCTAGGTCATGAAATAACAGGGATTTTTGTTGTTAATTTTAACTCTTATTTTTCCATTTATCAAAATATTTTTTTTTCTGTTAGGTTTTTCTATTGTTTTATATATATTTTTTGTGTGTTTAGCCTATATTAAGGCTCTGGTATACTTCAAACTAAGGTTTTTTTTTTAGTTCTTTCTGAATTTAAAAACAGTGTATTGTAACTCAGCTTTTTACAAACACAACGACACTTGCACGCTGCAAGAGGCAGGGTTATAAACGTGTAGTGTGGCCTGAGTGTACTGCTAAACACAACAATGGCGGCTGAGAGAGAGGAACAGTTTCATAAAGATTTGAAAAACGGCCTTCTCCACGAGAAGCGCCACGTCACATTGCGCCACATTGTTTACAACTTTATCAGATACGGCGTGAACTGGTGTGTGAAACCCTTAAGAGTCTTTCCGCGAGTGATAGTACAGGTATCGAAATAGCTATACAGCACTGCCACTCCACCCTCTAGTGCAGTGTTTCCCAACCCTGTTCCTGGAGGCACACCAACAGTTCGTGTTTTGGATGTCTCCCTCATCTGACCCATTAACTTCAGGTTTTGGAGTCTCTTCAAATGCAGTTTCCCAACCCTGTCCCTGAAGGCACGCTAACAGTACACATTTTCATCCTCTCCCTAATCAAACACACCTGAAACAACTCATCAGAACATTAGAAGAGACTCCAACACCTGAAGTTAATGGGTCAGATGAGGGAGACATCCAAAACAACTGTTGGTGTGCCTCCAGGATCAGGGTTGGGAAACATTGCTCTAGTGTGTTAATGTTGCTAGCTTGGTGCTGGATATGTTTCTTCTGTCTGATTCTGAACTCTGTGGGTATGAAGCACGTCTAAATGGGTGGAGCTAAAAAAACACCCGCTGATAATCTTCACGAACCAATGACAGCTCAAAGGGGTTTGACCAAAACGAACTCTCTGAAAAAGTTGGCTTTGGGCTGTTTCAAACTGCTGAAACGAGCTTAAAAACAACTTCATTTTGGCTGGATTTTGTTCAAAATTAGATTTATTTATATATTTTTCGTTTGAAGTATTGACCTTATTCTTGACGTACGAGCATTGGAATCTTTTTTGTCTCATAATTTCCGCTCTCATTGTTATTAAATTTGGACACTAAAGGCTTGTTATGCACACTACTTGTTTGTACAGTAAGTAGTTTGACCGTGTACTGCTGTTTATTATTCCTAGTCATTTCTCTCATTAGGAAACTGAATCGGAAGTTCTAAAACAATTACAAAAACGAGCGCACCTCCGCATCAGAATAAGGTCAATACCAGCACCTTTAATTAGCATAAATGATTAAAATATAGTGAATTAGATTGCAAGTTATTTACTGTAACGTTTTGACAATTTTTCTTGCCTCTGCAATCCTTTAGTCATGCATTTTAAAACTTGTAGACTGGTGTAAATGCCTCTGGAAAGGCGTCCTCCGCATAGAACATATGCCAGAGTAGATGTTGGTTCGTTCCACCGTGGCGACCTCTGATAAATCAGGGACTAAGTTGAAGGACAGTAAATAGTGATCATTTCACACCAATCACACTCAATGCATTAATCAACGTTGTATTAATGTTATAATCTAATTCAAAAGATTGCCAAGCTCCTTGAAATAAATAAGGCTATTAAATCTCAACTTCCAGTCCAGCTTTGCTTTGGCATTTAGTGCAGTGTGCTAAACAGATGTGATGTGACAACACAAACATATTTTCATGGAAACTCAGCTTTTCAGTCAGGGAAAAGTCTGAATTTAGCTCAAAGTGTGAACCTTGATTTCTGTTCCCTACAGAGAGGTGCTGGATTCCTGAGCAATGCTGAGGTGATGGCGTTAGTGGAGTCCAGAGGCATTCTGGGATACCGTCTGGAAGCAGTGATGGAGAGTCCAGAGCGAGGTGTGGCCATACGGAGGGAAATGCTCTCGGGGAAACTCCCGGACTCTTCAGCTCTGGAGAATCTGCCTTATAAACACTACGATTACTCAAAGGTACCGATTATGGCTGAGCTCGTCTGTGGATTTGTGTGAAGGTGTGGAGCTTTAATGTGGTGTTCTTGTTCTCAGGTGGTTGGGAGCAATTGTGAGAATGTGATTGGCTATGTGCCTGTGCCAGTGGGTGTGGCCGGACCGCTCCTATTGGATGGGAAAGAATTCCATGTTCCTATGGCAACGACTGAAGGCTGTTTGGTGGCCAGCACTAACCGAGGATGCAGAGCCGTCACAGTGAGTCAAACATTTGATTATTGATCTGTTCTCTATCTAGTTTGTGTACATTCAGTTTCAGTCCTTTATCTGTTCTCTATCTAGTTTATTTATGATTGATTTGTTCTGTTTAGTTCATTCCTTTACGTTTGTATTCCTGTGTTGATTAATTATTGAAGTCATTTTGTTTTGTTTTAATTTGGTCTCTTATATTATTTGTACATGTATATGACTTCTTTGGCAACTTTTGTTCTGCATTTAAATTTTTTTTCATTGTTTTATTTTTCATTTATTCTTTTCTTCAGTGTTTTTTGCATTTTTATTCATTCATTTTCCTTTGGCTTAGTCCCTTTATTTATCAGGGGTCACCACAGTGAAAATGCACCACCAACATATCCAGCATATGTTTTACAAAGCGAATGCACTGCCAGCTGCAACTCAATACTGGGAAACACCCATACACACTAACACACACACACGCCAATTTAGCTTACCCAATTCCCCTATAGCACATGTGTTTGGAAACCGGAGCACCTGGAGGAAACCCATGCCAACACAGGGAGAACATGCAAACTCCACCCAGAAACGCCAAATGACCCAGCCGGGACTCAAACCAGCGACTTTCTTGCTGAGGCCACAGTGCTAACCATTGAGCCACTGTGCCACCCTTCAATTTAGTTTATTCATTTTTGATTTGTATTTAGTTAATTTCTTATTGATTTGTTCTCCGTTTCGTTCATTCCTTTACGTTTGTATTCCTGTGTTGATTCATTATTGAATGTCTTTTGTTGTTTTTAATTCGTTCTCGTTTTTTTTAATTTGTAAATTTATTTTGTTTAATTTTAGATTTTTGGGCACTTTTGTTGTGCATTTTGTTTTTTTTTTCCATGTTTTTTTTTTATTGTTGTTCATTTATTCTTTTGTTCAGTGTTTTAGGATTTTTCATTTGTTACTGATGGTTATTAATTTATTTATTGGTTTACTTGTTCTATTTCCATTTTTCTCTTAATTATTTTATTTCCAATTAATTTTTTCGTTAGATTTTTGGATAATTCATTTCATGCATTTTTGCTTTATTATTTTGTCAATTCTGTTTTGATTTGTTTTTTTTTATTTATTGGTTTATTGGCTTAATCAATATTCTTTTTGTTTTGACCATTTTTTTGTTCTTTTTGTTTCTTTTCCTACATATAAAAATATATTTTAGTTTTTGCACATTTCTTTTTTTGTTTGTTTGGTTTGGCCAGACAAATTTTTCATTGTTTTTGCACATTTGTTAGTTGTTTTTTTTGTCTTTCTCTACTTTTCCTCTTCCTCTAAATTCTCCTGCCTGACCGTGGTGTGTGTGTTTGTGTGTGCGTGCAGTTATCAGGCGGTGTGAGCAGTCGTGTTCTTGCGGATGGAATGACTCGCGGGCCGGTGGTTCAGATGCCGTCTGCATGTCGCGCTGCAGAGGTCAAGGGCTGGTTGGAAAGTTCAGAGGGATTTACAGAGGTCAAACAGGCCTTCGATCACACCAGCAGGTCAGAGGTCAACCTTATATAGCACTGCTCGAGTTCTTGAAACTTCACTTCTGAAATAACCGTGTGTGTGTGCGTGTTTTAGGTTTGCACGTCTGGACCGGCTGCAGGTCAGTTTGGCTGGGAGGAATCTGTACATCCGCTTTCAGTCTCAGACTGGAGATGCCATGGGCATGAACATGCTGTCAAAGGTAGCAGAGCTGGCTTTATATTTTCATACTGAATACAGTCAGTGTTATATTGGTACACTGATGCCCATATCAATATATTGCCAATATTTAGACTTATATTTAAATAAAAAGTGCTATAATTAAGCAACACAATAAGAGATGCCTTAATTTAGGTTTAGAAACGCAACAATCAAATGTAAATAAACACTGTATAGTCTTCACTGTATAATTAAACACAATTCATCTTTGTTAAAGTAGCTAACATTATGCAGGTTGTCCGTGGATCCCATAGTAGAAAAATAAGGCCTTAATTGACCATTCGCTAAGTCACATCCAAAAGACCAATCGTGGCTTAGTAAATAGGCACAGGAGGACTGTCAAGCTTTTAAGTGAGGGAACAACCCAAAGCATGCATATGGATTGTGCAAATCTGATACCCGGTGTCCTAAAAGTTTGGACGGGGTGGTGAAATTTTCCTTTTCCAAAACCTAAAACCCAAGAGGAGAAATGCAGCGTGGATCAAGCCATGTGGGGGGCTGGAAAAGCATCAATTCAATCATATTTCCTTCTGTTTCAAGCTACGAATATATTTGTATTACATAAACAGAACAAAACCGAGATATGGTCACAATCTGAGCACTTGTCATTAATATACTTCACCCGCAGCTGTTTTTCAGTCATTATAACCCTCATGTCCATGTCAGAGGTACAACTCACCAATGTTTTTGTCGGTCTTTTGGAGATTAGTGTCTGCTTTTTTTTGTACATTTGGTTTTGCATTAATATTTTCTTGTAGGGAATATATTTTATTGCACAACAATAATCTATCAGGCTTTTTGGCAAAATCACAGTGTACTTTTTATTATTAGATTCTTCTTAAATGTCACCTCTTCTGCTGTGCATGAACTGAGCTGTTGAATGGTCAGTGTATGAGGAGGCTCGACTGTAGCTTCAATTTTGATTAAATAGTTTTCTAATCGGTTGCGTATTGTCATGAATATACCCCTGTAATACATACTGCAGTCCTTTTTTTGTCTGGCTTGCTTCTAATCTCAGCTGTTGGCCAAAAATGACTAAATATCTCCCGGGGAATGTCTGACACTGGTGCATACATACTGTAATAGACGTGCCAGGCATGAAAGCTTGACAGGCGTAGCAACAGTAACTAAGGAGGGCGGGGCTTAGCGAAGTCCTAAAATGTCTTAAATCCATGTTTTAGAGGTCTTAAAAATGCAATCAAACCACGTAAAGAAGATTTCCATTGTGAAATCTGCTTAAATCTCTCTGGCTATCGTCACACAGAACCAAAGCCCATCTATAGTCTTTGGTGGAACCTAATAAAATACACGCTCACAGGGATTTTGGTTACGTAATGAACGTTTGCTGGGACTTCGCTTATGTAAATGGAGTTCGCTGGGACTTCACTCTATGATAGCTTATTACAACTGCATCAACCTGTACATTGACAAATGAAGAACTGGAGATGCACCGATCGACCAGCCAATAGCAGGAATATACATATGAAATAATGTTATAATTAATTTAATAAAAAGGCGTATGTTATTGACATTGGAAAATGTTTTGTTATTATTGTAAATGCAGTTTGGGGGAACTGATTTGTTATTTTATTAGTATTAGTAGTAATAATAATAATATATGTATTATATGTATAATTAAAGGGAACATAGTTGACCTCTTTTTTTATGATGTAATATTAATATTATGGTTCTTCTGAGTGTGCCAGTTTAGGTTCAGTTCAAAACACAATTCAGATTTATTATTATAATGTGTTCAAAAGGTTCATGTTTGGGGCGTGTCCACAGCTCGCTGATTTAGGGGTGTGTTGTTTCATATGTAAATTAGTTTCGGCTTCCCGCCAACGTAACAAGGGGGCGGGGCCATGAGCTCACCCGCTCTGCGTTTGCAACAGACAGGCAGACTGAGAAGGAGAGAGAGGATCAACAATCAGTCGTACATGTACGACTCTGACACAGACCAAGCAGAGAGTACAAAATCATTTGTGTCTTTGTACAGTTTTACAGCCAACTGTGTGCTGGTTTCAAGTGCCGAGCTTGTACACAGAAACTAATAACCACGCACACTGAATTAACTTTGACTGAGGCACCGGATGCGCAGAAACATGAAGTGTCCCGAATCGTCGCGCCACGCATTTTTGAATTCTAAACATAGGTTTCTGCAGCGGTCCGCGGCGCCTAGCCGTCGACTTGAGTGTACCCTGATAGAAACCGATGTTTAGAATTCTAAAACGCATGCTAGTTAAGATCACAGGGAGCTTCTGGGATCACGAGAAATGCAAATGGCTGAAGTATAAGGTAGACTCAATGAGAAGTGCACATGTTTGCAAACCGACCTAAAGATACAACCAATAATTCCTATTAGAGCGATAATGTGGAGAATATTGATCTTGTGTTGAGCCCAATGAGCCTTGCATCTAAAAATAGAGCTAGCGTGTTCCTTTAGTGATATCGCTTCGACTCGCACTGAAAATGGCGGACGTAAATCAACAAACTGAGGATATGATGACGCGTGCCTGTCAATCAATATTGGTGGGCGGGGGGACCGCACTCCTACGTAAGTTGCGGTCGCTCTGAAAACCGCTCCAATTGGTCCACCATTTTTTATGTTGTTAAATTGAAAAATAAGCTCTGGGTGTGTTTATATCAGCCCAATATGACGCTCTGTACACCATACATGCACATATGTCTGTCCAAACAGCATGAAAAATAGATTTTTTACCATAGGTGCCCTTTAAGTATGGTCATTTTTTTTGTAAATGCTATACTATAAAATTGGTCTTCAATGTCATTGTGTGTGGTATTAAAAAGATCTTAAAAATAACTCTTCGAAATCTGCAGATGGCCTGTTAATAATTTCTTGTGACCAAATTGGCTTGAATTATTACAGTCACAGGCCCTAAACACATTAAAATGAAAATCTTTCACACTATAACAGAACCGATTAGAGAAGGTAAAGATATATTCATACCAACATGACATTGCAGATCCTGCGATGTGACTATTGCAGATTCACATATTGCGATATCGATGCTGAAACTATATATTGTGCAGTTCTAGTCGATATAGTCGTGATCAGTTCTGCTGTTGTGTGTGTGTCTGCAGGGAACAGAACAGGCTCTCGGCAGACTTCAGGAGCGTTATCCTGACATGCGTCTGCTAGCCGTCAGCGGAAACTACTGCACTGATAAAAAACCAGCCGCTGTCAACTGGATCCACGGCAGAGGCAAATCCACAGTGTGTGAAGCCGTCATACCGGCACGAGTGGTCAAAGAGGTCAGAAACCGCCACTAGGGGGCGCCAGAAACCATAAATCAACATGTTTTACATTGATGGAGCCTTTTCACATGACTTATGACGTGTTTAACGCTCATCAGCATCTTAAATTATTGAAAGTTTTTAATATCTTGATTTATTATGGCATATTTATATGCATTTATATATGGATTATATCATCTTTGCATTAATTACAAAAGGGCGAGTTACTGCTTATGCAAAGCATTTCTAATGTAGTCTATGTGGCCAGGACAGTAAATCATTATTCTCTCTTCTGTCTGCTGTTATTAGTCTCACATTATTGTTTTCCTCTTTCTGAAAGTCTTGATAACACCATCATGGAGTTTTTCTGTTATCATTTCAGCTAATAGGAGTGTAAAATAATGAAATATAATGCTGTTCTCTCCCATTCACTGCGCTCTGAGTTTACCAACAATGACGACTTCTGCTGCTGAGAAACATGCTGATGTGAAAAGGGTCCATACTTCAGCTGGACTCAAGTCATTTATTTGCCATAATGTAATGTTGTTTGCAGGTGTTGAAGAGCAGCACTGCCGCTCTGGTGGAGCTGAACATCAGTAAGAATCTGGTGGGCTCAGCGATGGCTGGAAGTATTGGTGGATTTAACGCTCATGCTGCAAACATCGTGACGGCTATTTACATCGCCTGCGGACAGGTGTGTGCTACCAACGCTATTTAATGAATTATACAGAGTTATTAGCCCCCCTGTTAAGTTTAAGCTCCTTTATATAATCCTTTTTAATGGAAAAACTTTCAGCACATTTCTAAATATGATAGTTTTAATAACTCATCTCTAATAACTGATTTATTTTCTCTTTGCCATGATGACAGTAAATAATATTAGACTAGATATTCTTCAAGACACTACTATACAGCTTAAAGTGACATTTAAAGGCTTAACTAGGTTAATTAGGGTAAAGTTAGAATAATTAGGCAAGTCATTGTATAACAGTGGTTTATTTTGGAGACAATCCAAAACTAATATTGCTGAAGGGGGCTAATAATATTGACCTTAAAATGGTCTTTAAAAATGTATCTGCTTTTATTCTAGCTGAAATAAAAGAAATAAGACTTTCTCCAGAAGAAAAAATATTATAGGAATACTGTGAAAAATTCCTGAATCTGTTCAACATCATTTGGGAAATATCTGAAGAATTACCAGGAGGGCTAAACTAAATAAAGTTTATAATTCACCACTACATGTTATGCTAAAGGGAAAAGTGAACAAGAATTAGAATCATTACTTAACAAACTTTAACAACCAATCATAACAATTTATATCTTTGCAAAGTCCAGTGAAATGTCCTATTCAGTGGTTTTAATCAGTGGATTTACTCAATATGCAATGCATTATTTATTTTGTAAAGTTAACTCGCTTTTCAAAACACCAATGCAAGTCTTGAGAGCATCAACTGAGTGATGAAGCCATATTAAAATGCAGTGCCTGATATTGAAGTTATGAAGCAAAAAATATTCATAATGTAATGTTTATTTAGATACTGTAGCACTGTAGACACAATATTGAAGTGTTTTTCTTTCTCTTGTCTTTTTTTCTCTGAAAAATGGTTCAAACTAAGTGAGAGGAGAGCATTTGTCAGGGTTCATACGGTCATGGAAAAAAAGTCGTGGAATTTTGACATGGCATTTTCCAGACCTGGAAAAGTTTTGGAAAATCAGAAAAACCCACAAAGTTTTGGTAAAAAGTCATGGAAAACAGATATCTGTATAGTTGAATAGTTAGTTAGTTGTCTTTAGTAAATTTCTGTCCTTGGTCAACCACACACTCTCACATTAATAGTGCGGTGTAAGCATTATCTAAATACATTTTAAATAGATATACAAGCTGAAACTAAATAGTTTTACAATATGCTGTAATGTAAATGTGTATTGTTTTTTACCACGCATACAGTATGTAGACACTGCATGAAACATTAGGTCATGAAAATAAAGTCTTGAAAAAATCATGGAATTTAGGAGTGAAAATGTGTGTGAACCCTGATTTGTGTCTGAGCAGTATCGCAGTAGTTTAACTTAAGGGTGGAAAAAAAATCCCAGAGGTAAGAGATTTCATTAAGAGCGTTGCAACAAACGTATGAACCGTCACCCTAACCCAAGTGTTTTTTCCTAGCGTTTCACTGTAATTTCTGGCATCATACGACAACAGATGCCGCAATTGCTATAGTTACGCAAACAGATCGTAACAAACCAGAATGCTTGTCTTGCAAAACCTGTGCAACACACATCATCTGTGCCGCGAATCAAGATTTGCCCTTATAGACATTGTGTGTGGAGGAGCTATAAAACACAGATGGCTTTTTGAAGCTGCACTAGCATTGACCTGCTAGTTTGTTCATTAAAAGGATTTATTAAATTATTTATCTATGATTTTCTGCAACCCTGCAAGTCTTTCATCTGAAACATTTTTATTTGGGTGGGAATACTTGCATTTATACTATCATTTGCTTGTTTAAAGGAAGCTGTTCCGGTCCCTTAAATTTGTTAAGGAGAAATAGTTACTAAGGACTGTAACGGTTAAGGGACCACTTGTATCATAAAGGGGAAATACTTAATGCCAGCCTTAATTTCCTTAAGTTGACCCTTGTGTTTTTGTTTTTGCAACCCAAGTTTAACTAAGGATATCCTTTAACCTTCAAAGTAAGGGATTTCTTAGCTTAAGGGCTTTCATACAACTGGGCCCTGGTTTTTAAATGATCCGCTTCATTTTAAAATGTTTTGAATGAATCATTTGGATGTATGATTCAGTGAATCCCTTATTAATGATTCAGTGAATCCCTCATTAACGCAGGGTATTGCTGCCACCTGCTGGTCATGTTTATTTATCCGTTTAACCAGCTCAAAAACACTCAGCACAATATGAATTATGTTGGATATATGTGTGTGTGTGTAGGATCCTGCGCAGACGGTGGGCAGCAGTAACTGTATCACACTGATGGAGTGTGTGGGGACGGGCGGAGAGGATCTGTACGTATCCTGCACTATGCCTTCATTAGAGCTGGGCACTGTGGGGGGAGGAACTGGCCTGCCTGCTCAACACGCCTGTTTACAGGTATACATACATACACATACACACACAAACGCTCCATCTATTTTTCTTACACACTCGCACATACAGATTCACACACACACACCAACTCAAACTCACATATACACAGAGACGCTCACACTCTTACACCAGTTTTATGGAGAGAGATTAGACTCAATAATAATTCACGCAAAAGACACGATGTACACATGCGTAGCCAAATTCACGTACGTAAAATATTTATTTATACTTACAAAAACAATTCACATGCACAAAATAAAAATACATTTTCATAAAATACGTTTCACAAATGCAAAACACCATTTGCAAATATATCAGAGTGTACAAAAAGTTTTGAATGTTTAAAATTCACGAGTTCATCCTGAATGAGAATGTGCAAATCCTCTCTCACGTACGACTCACCCTGAATACCAGTGTGTGCATTTTTGAGACTTTCCTGTCAGTACACACCTCCAACGTGAGTCACTCGTGCCCTGTAGCCAATAAGATGCGAGCTTACTGTTCAACCAATCACAACCAATCACAACTCACCATTTGCGCAGTCTGACTTAATTAACGGAGATGATCCTCTAAGAAGAAGAATACTCCTCTATTTAGCATGGCAGGTGAAGAGCGGGATGCGCGGGTAAGTGGTTACTTGATTTCTATAGTGGTTTATGTATGCAAAGATTAAGTATCAAACGTTTGTTAAAGCAATGGCTGCTGTTGTTTATAATGTGAACTTTATAGCGTAAATTAAGATCATCTCCGTTAATTAAGTCAGACTGCGCAAATGGTGAGTTGTGATTGGTTGAACAGTAAGCTCGCATCTTATTGGCTACAGGGCACGAGTGACTCACGTTGGAGGTGTGTACTGACAGGAAAGTCTCAAAAATGCACACACTGGTATTCAGGGTGAGTCGTACGTGAGAGAGGATTTGCACATTCTCATTCAGGATGAACTCGTGAATTTTAAACATTCAAAACTTTTTGTACACTCTGATATATTTGCAAATGGTGTTTGCATTTGTGAAACGTATTTTATGAAAATGTATTTTTATTTTGTGCATGTGAATTGTTTTTGTAAGTATAAATAAATATTTTACGTACGTGAATTTGGCTACGCATGTGTACATCGTGTCTTTTGCGTGAATTATTATTGAGTCTAATCTCTCTCCATAGTTTTCCTATGTAAATAAGGTTGATAGTACACCTATACATTTCAAAGACCATTACATTTCACAATTCTTTCTCACACACACACACACACTCTGAGTATAACCGAATGAGCAGAGGGAGCTGATGTTATGTGTGTGTGTGTGTGTGTGTGTGTGTGTGTGTGTGTGTGTGTGTGTGTGTATGTGTGCAGATGTTGGGTGTTGATGGTGCCAGTGTTCAGTGTCCTGGTGAGAACTCTCGGACTCTGGCGCGGATCGTTTGTGCTTCAGTTCTAGCAGGAGAACTTTCACTGATGGCTGCCCTCGCTGCCGGACACCTCGTCCAGAGTCACATGACCCACAACAGGTACAACACTCACACACACACACACATGCGTATACAACACGAGTGAGGACTTCACTATAGAAAAATAAAAACATGCACCACTTTCTTTGTATACGCGATGAACTATAACCAAGATTTTCTTTAGAATAATTCTTCAGTCTAATATCAACGTTTTCATTCATTCATTTTCTTACGGCTTAGTCTCTTTATTTATCAGGGGTCGCCACAGCGGAATGAACCACCAACTTATCCAGCATATGTTTTACACAGCGGATGCCCTTCCAGCTGCAACCCATCACTGGGAAACATCCATACACACCTACCTCACACACATCCGCTACGGCCAATTTAGCTTACCCATTTCACCTATAGCGCATGTGTTTGGACTGTGGGGGAAGCCCACACCTATTTATTGATTTTATTTATTTTTATATCCACTCCAATCAATCTATTTATGCCTTCATAAAATTTATTTACATATTATA
>NC_079455.1:43540542-43543042 GCF_903798145.1 Danio aesculapii | reverse complement strand
AAATATTTAAGCAATATTTTATATAGGGCTTTTCTGAATCACCTAGTTATGCATGTAAATTGTATACATTTAAAACTGACATAAGATCATTTGCTCTTTCGGTTTAATATTGCAGACATTAATCAGTTAATACTCATAACACATACATTAGTATTATTTAGAGCTATAAGATACTGGCTAAAGTGAGAATCATGATTTTTTTTAAGCTTAAAATCAATCAAGATCAGGATTTTCTCACGATTCTGTAGATGTAAAATAAAGGTTAATATAAAAGTACGCTATAATTATTATTGTTATGGCTCAAACATATGGTAAAACAACGCTGATAATATTAGGTCTATGTGTGGGTCTCCTGTTGGTTATAATGCTCAATTTTGTATAGACATGGAACAGCTGATTTGAACAGACTTTAAATTTGTCCTGGTTGTTAATGTACAGTAAAGATATTACTTAAGAATACAACTATTCATAATTAAGTTGAATTATTGTGTTTGCAATCTGTCATTATTAGACCATTTTTTCTATTTTTGCACTGGTAAAATCAGACATCTGTCATTATCAGATTCCCTCTTGCATTATATTCAACACTATATATGCTACAGTAGTTATACTGACACTGTCAAACATTTATTCTCATGCACAACACTGTGTTCGCTATGAAAGAAAAAAAAAACAAAACATAAAATGCTTGTCGTAATCATTTAAATGTGCACGCTTTCGGTTTCACTTTCATTGCCGAGTGCGTTCATGTCATGGCTGCCGTCACTTTGAGGAAAAAAGAATAATAATAATAATAATAATAATACATGCCTGCGCGGCTCCCAAACAATCACTCTGTGCAACAAACTAAACATTATTTACAGCTTAATTACCAGTTAATCACAGCCTATGCAGGTTCTGTTTACTAAAGTAGACCTCATTGGCATACATGCGCATGTCCTCGCGCTAGTAATCAAACAGTGCGTCAGCTCATGCGTCATTTTGAGCCGAGAATACATCAATACATGACTTGAAAAAATGATTGGCTGAAATCAGAGAGATGCTGGATTAAGATCGTGTGGGGGGGGTCAAATTGAGATTGCGATCTTTTTTTGATTAATCATGCAGCCCTGGTGTTTCTATAATGGTACAATTATGCTGCTCTATAATTTAGATCCTAAAATTATTTCTCTCTCTCTCTCTCCTGCAGGTCAAAGGTCAATCTCAGAGAGCCTGAAAGGCAGCCGAAGGAAGCGTCATGACAGCAGGGAATTCTGGGAAATGGTGTTTCTCCTGTTTGTTCTCAGGGCGTCTGCAGATACTGCCTTCATGAGGAGTCTCTACAGTCAAGCTGCTCCATCTCAGCAGGAATCGTGGGAAATACTAATGCTTTAACTTTGACTTGTGCCTGATTTCACAAGGCAGCGACGACACGAGTGAATTAATCTTCGCTCGTCTGACTGAATCTGAGAGTTGAGTTTTGCACTAAAAGCCAAAATCTGCTACAAGACTGAACACTTAAACGCTCGGTGGAAATGAGATGTAAAAGACGGGGTGTTTTAGCACACAGGCAGATGTTATTCAGACTGCAGCCGTTCTCAGATGAGAGTTTGATGGAGGATTTTTGCGGTTTGCTGCTGTTGAGAGCGTCACACTAATTATGAATGTATATTTAAGTGTCTCATAATCAATTAATCACGCCAAAACTCACTGTGACAAACTCCACTGACGGACCTTACAAACGAGGTGCTCTGTACATGAGTAATGCTGATTTCTCAAGTGTGAATGAGTCTGATGGTGTTGTTTTTGTGAATCCATGACTGTAAAGTGCTTCAGCTTTTCTCTTTAAAAGCAAATCCTCTCACTTTCAGACTATAGAAAGTGCTGATAAAGCCATATCTGTGTCTTCTAATGTTGCTTTCTCATGTTTTCCTGCTGAACTATTGATCAGATCTGCATATTTTTAAAGTGTCTCAGTATTTTTGTTAAAGAATGATGGTTATAATGCTTCAAACTGGAAAAAATAAACATTAACAGTGTTATTTGCATTGGAGTGGTTTAGGTGTTGTTTGTAATTTTTTGCAGACTATAATTAAAACAAAATACAGTTCTACACTTACTGGCCACTTTATTAGGTACACCTGTCCAACTGCATGTTAACAAGTTTCTACTCAGCCAATCACGTGGCAGTAACTCAGTGCATTTAGGCATGTAGACATGATCAAGATGATCTGCTGCAGTTCAAAGCGAGCATCAGAATGGGGAAGAAAGGGGATTTAAGTGACTTTGAACGTGGCATGGTTGTTGGTGCCAGACGACTGCTCTGAGTATTTCAGAAACTGCTGATCTACTGGGATTTTCATGCACAACCACATCTAGGGTTTACAGAGAATGGTCTGAAAAAGAGGAAACATGCAGTGAGCGGCAGTTCTGTGGGCGCAAATGCTTTGATGAAGCCAGAGGTCAGAGGAGAATGGCCAGACTGGTTCCAGCTGATAGAAAGGCAACAGTAACTCAATAA
>NC_079455.1:43486952-43540342 GCF_903798145.1 Danio aesculapii | reverse complement strand
GCACTCGTTACAACCGAGGTCTACAGAAGAGCATCTCTGAACACACAACACGTCCAACCTTGAGGCGGATGGGCTACAGCAGCAGAAGACCACACCGGGTGCCACTCCTGTCAGCTAAGAACAGGAAACTGAGGCTACAATTCACACAGGACTCACCAAAACTGGACAGTAGAAGATTGGAGAAACGTTGCCTGGTCTGATGAGTCTCCATTTCTGCTGCCACATTCGGATGGTCGGGTCAGAATTTGGCATCAACAACATGAAAGCATGGATCCATCCTGCCTTGATAACAATGGTTCAGGCTGGTGGGTGTAATGGTGTGGGGGATGTTTTCTTGGCACACTTTGGGCCCATTAATACCAATTGAGCATCGTGTCAACGCCACAGCCTACCTGAGTATTGTTGCTGACCATGTCCATCCCTTTATCACCACACTGTACCCATCTTCTGATGGCTACTTCCAGCAGGATAACGCACCATGTCATAAAGCGTGAATCATCTCAGACTGGTTTCTTGAACATGACAATGAGTTCACTGTACTCAAATGGGCTCCACAGTCACCAGAGCTCAACCCAATAGAGCACCTTTGGGATGTGGTGGAACGGGAGATTCACATCATGGATGTGCAGCCGACAAATCTGCAGCAACTGTGTGATGCTATCATGTCAATATGGAGCAAAATCTCTAAAGAATATTTCAAGTAGCTTGTTGAATCTCTGCCACTAAGGATTAAGGCAGTTCTGAAGGCAAAAGGGGGTCCAACCCAGTACTAGTAAAGTGTGCCTAATAAAGTGGCCAGTGAGTGTATTATTCTTATTCAATTTTTTATAGAATCCAGTTTCAATCCAGTGGGGTATATGCAAAGGGATAAATGGCATTATAAAATCACCACATTTAAGATGTTTTTTTTTTTTTAAATCAGTGATCTTCACTGCCTGATTGATATCCGATATGAAGTGGGTCTCAGACCCGACAAGAAGCATTGCATTAAATTTATTGTTCCGCATCATCTGTTTAACACATGGAAATGGTACCACAGTATTTTCAATGCGGTTTCTGCACTCGCCTGCTTGTTTAAGCTGTCTTTCATCTCGTTTTACATTTGAACAAATAAATTAATGCTGAACTCTATTTAACTGATTATATTTTAACTAAATTACATTATCGATGCTGTAAAAGGAACCGTATGGAATCGCATTAACTTTTGACCAGAGGTTTAGCGGTGGCTGACAAACACTCGCTGTGCAGTCGCTTTAAAATTTACTTCTGTTTTAGTTTTTCTTACAAAAAAATCTATTCTTTATATAAAGGTTGTTATACGTTTTAGGATGTTTAAAGAAATGTTAACATATTAAAAGTTGAATATTTAAGTTATTTGTCGTTGAAAGAATTTGAATTTTGTTTAAAAATTATTTACTAAAATACTCAACCTAATTAATAAACACAGAATTATAAAAAAATGACTTTATTAATTATGAAAGTTAACATTCTATTGAAACATGATTATATTATCCAAAACAGCTAACCACAGTTCAGGATCAGAAAAATATTAGTCTGAACAGTTTATATTTTAAATGAGGAAAATGAAGATGCATAATGCTCACATCTGTAAGTTTCCAGTCTACAACATACTATGTAGACATTCTGTGCATTAAACTGCACAACCCAAAAGATATGATGATAATCAAAAGGAGAAGAGTCGGCTCACTATAAAACAAACATGATTCAATTTTATTTGACATTTTTGCATTTATGAGGGAAAAGCTTGGTTATAAATGTGATGGATGTGACAATGGCACCTGTGTGACTTTAGTAAATCAGATATAATTGTTTGAGAACATTGACAGGTAGATTTTTGAGTATTTTTACAGTACTGTCAAATAAAAGCCTACACAAAAAAAAACCTATAAGGGGGTTTGCGATTTTGGTTGTAAACTTTATTTTTTTTTCATGTGAAGGTTTACATTTGTATTGAAATGCTCAACACTAAAAGTACTGTACTTACAAGCACAATATTTTCAACTCCTATTGTGAATGAATGTCCGTTGTTATGTTATTATGAGTAATTTAATAGAAAACCCCTACTAAAAAACAGCTTAAACCAGCCTAGGCTGGTTGGCTGGTTTTAGGGGGGTTTTGGCCACTTCCAGGCTGGTTTCCAGCCATTTCCAGCCTGGTCTTAGCTGGTCAGGCTGGGAGATGACCAGCAAATACCAGCTTGACCAGCCTAGCCAGGCTAGGAGCCCAGCCAAAACCAGCTATGTCCAGCTTAAACCAGGCTAGTCAAGCTGGTTTTCAGCCTGACCAGTTAAGACCAGCCTGGAAGTGGCCAAAACCCCTTTAAAACCAGGCTGATCAACCAGCTAAAACCAGCCTAGGCTGGTTTTTTCAATAGGGACAGTATCAAACCGTCGATAATACAAGTTTCAGGTATCAACAGCAGTAATTGCAGCACAACAGTGTTTTTAGTACATTATCCACATAAGCTAACGTTATGTTGTGAAATAATGTTAATTGACTTACCTTAGCCACCCAACATTAGCTGTTAGATCCAGAAACAACGCGCTGCTTCATTTATCAAACACCAAACTTTCTTCGCGAACATCACATTATGTTTCATTTGATTTTAAAAAAAAGTGAGTAAAAGATGAAAAACAATAATATTAATCGCTTTTATTTGCTTCTGAGGCGACTCTTGTGTTGCTTGAACAGGTGCTGGTCATCAGGCGCGTTAACATGAGGGAGGGTTGCCAGATATTTAAAACAAAATAATGTCAGAAATTAATCAGAAGTAGCCAAAACAAACCGGTAACCCGATTCCAAATGAGAAAACTAAATACGTCCCTCATTGTCTCATGACAAGCGTTATACAGTGTATTGTATAAGTCATCTGTAACCTAAACTGTAATCTGTATTTAGTATTAATCAATGTTTTCAAAACTATAATGTAATAACTCAAAGCTCAAAACACAGCTTCTCTTTTATACAGAAGTCATCTACTACCACAGTCTTAATATTGGTTGAATGTACAATATAATACTAGCCATTTTTAGTGTATACCATTTAACCCGCAGCAACGTTTAAAATAGCTGACTTGACAACCCTGGTTATCAACTAACAGTAAAATAATATTTATATATCATTTTTTTTTTTCAGATTTCTTATTAGAGAGGTGGTCATATGCAAATATATTTGCTCAAGTTACATCAGATCTCACATTATATTATATAAATGACACTTTATGGAAATTTGATTATACAGCTATTTATAATAAACAAAACAAGTGTTTAGCTGTGCTTCATTGCATCTCAAGTCAATTCCTGGAGGGCCGCAGCTCTGCACAGCTTTGCTCCAACCCTATTCTAACACAGCTGATCCATCTAATCAAGTAGTCTTGAACACCTTGATTAGTTGGATCAGGTGTGTCTGATTAGGGCTGGAGCAAAGCTGCGCATGGCTCAATGGTTAGCACTGTCGCCTCACAGTAAGAAGGTCCCTGGTTCAAGTCCCGGCTGGGTCAGTTGTCATTTCTGTGTAGAGTTTGCATGTTTTACCCATGTTGGCGTGGGTTTCCTCCGGGCGCTCTGGATTCCACCACAGTCCAAACACATGCGCTATAGGGGAAATGATTAACTGAGTTGGTTGTAGTGTATGTGTGTGCATGAGAGTGTATGGGTGTTTTCCAGTACTGGGTTGCAGCTGGAAGGGCATCCGCTGTGTGAAACATATGCTGGATAAGTTGGTGGTTCATTCCGCTGTGGGACTAAGCCGAAGGAAAATAAATGAATGAATGAAAACAAATATATTAGCCTAAATATAATAATAATAATATGACAATAATGATTAAATGAATATAATACTTATTGATTTAATTGCAGCTATAACACACAAAAATAAATATATTTAAATAAATTACATTATATTTATAAATTGTAAATATATCATTTATATATAAATAAATGTATTTAAAATATTTGCTAAGGCAGCATTTTTGACTGTCATCACAAAGGCAAAATTAATATTTAAAATTAATATTTAATAAAACCTAAAACTTTGTAAATGAAGTAAAAAAAAACCTAAAACAAAACATTTATAAAATAATCTTAAGAATAAATCAAACATGTTAAATAAATAAAAGCTATAACAGCATCTCAATAACACACAATTAATATTTAAAATTAATATACAAAAAAAACCTTAAATATTTAAAACTTAAAGTGAAAAAAATTAAACATTTTAAAATAATCTGAAGTATAATAAAAGTATTAATAAAAGCATCTCAATAATACAAAAGAATAATTAAAATATTAAAAAATGAAAACTTTTTAACCAAAACCAACATTAATTAGACAAATATAATGAGCACAAGAGTCGGAAAGTGCAGAAAGATGTCAATCATTTTATTCCTCTCTAAACAGGGCAGCGTTTGGGCCCTCTATTCACAGTACATGTTCATCCTGACACCTTTAGTGACACGTATGTACACGAAAACATCTGAACCCAATGACATTACATTCAGTGCAAATGCAACTAAGAACACACTAGACTGTATTAGAGCGACGCGTGTCACAAGCACAACTCTCTCCTGATTGGCTAATTCCACACAGCTCTGTCCTGATTGGCTAATTTTGCAAAACCCTCTCCTGATTGGCCAATTCAACACGACTCTCGTCTGATTTGCCAATTCAACTCGACTCTCGTCTGATTTGCCAATTCAACACGACTCTCGTCTGATTTGCCAATTCAACACGACTCTCGTCTGATTTGCCAATTCAACACGACTCTCGTCTGATTCGCCAATTCAACACGACTCTCTCCTGATTAGTCGATTCCACCAGAAAACCCTCGAATCAGCAAACAGCCATTTTGTTTGAAAGTAGCACATTCAGTTTTTTGTTTTACGGTTTCGCTCTGGTGGTTTCGTACATTCGGGTTCAGCGAGTGCAACTGGAATGTTTAAGTTGTAAGAGTTAACCGTATTGAAAAATCGCATCTAGTTGAAATGTTACCGCAAATACTCGGATGCTGTGATCGTGCATCTGCTCTACGCTTGGCTACTCGTCGTCCTCTACATAGTATTTAACAGTCTTTCGTGGGAAGGTTTGACTAATGAAAATGTTTAGCAAAAAAAAAGTCGCAATTAAATTTATTGTCTTAGTATTTTCGTCTTGTTTTCCGATAAATAATGATACGTTTTAAATCAAGATTTTGAAAAATGCATCAAAATTAAATGAGTTTATGCTTAAAATACTGTGGGTTAAAATACACTAGCTTTATAATTTCTAATTAATTGCGTATACTAAGAATTTGTTTACATAATTCGAAGAATACGCTATATATTTTTTTCGGACCCATCTAACATATTTGTTGTGGTTTAAGCATAAAATCATGTAAAATTAACAATTTTCTAAAAACAAATGTTCAGAATGATTATTAAGAATAAAATGTTAAGCATTTAAATTGTATTTTTACGAAAAAAAATTCTGATTTTTTTTTTTTCGAATTTTTTTTCCGAATTTTTTTTGAATATCAAAAAACAAGATGAAAATCCTTTGTGCCTTGTACGATTGTTTCTAATAGTTTGCTAATTACATTTTTACGTTGTACGAATAAATTTGACCAAGAAAAGAAACAAATAAATAAACAAACAAATGCAACCAACTACGTAAAACTACATCTACGCCCCCGAATTCGAACGGCATCCTCCTATTGGACAGAAAAAATTTGATTGGCATCAGGGCTTCTCCAATAAGATGCCACCATTCTGATGACCCAATCTGATTGCAAAATCACATTTAAATAATACGAGGTAAGAAATCGTCGTGAAATGTTTTCTTTTCGTATAAAGTAGTTCTGATATAATGGACGTGGGCGATCAGCAAGATCAGTAATGAGGCACTTTTCTAGAAGTGTTTTTGAGTCGCGCACACACACATTCACGCTCACACACACACTCTCGCTAAGGCATATGGAGTTGAATTAGTCAGATTAAAGCGTCGACTGACTATCTAAAGCGATAATGAAATTATATACACAAATAATCTGACGTATTAAATTGTTTTTTTTTGCCTGTTACGATCGATCTGGATTTGTGCTACGGTGTTTCAGACACGGATTAACAAAAGAAAACAATCGTTCGTTTCATCTCTTCGTCAGCGACTCGTTCTGCGCTTCATATAAGAGACGTCGAAACATCGACATTTACAAACACGCCTGAACAATCTGAACATTGGCGATTATACGCAGACAATGAAAGCAAAGCTGAAATGTTTGTTCAAAAAGAAAAAGAAAACAACTAATAATCAGGACTAAACCAGAGCCGGTCTCAAAATCTCTCCCGTTATATATATATTTATATATAAACCTGCCATCTGACGTACTTACATACATACATACATAGACTTATATTTGTATGAATCTAGATATCTGTGGTGCGTCCTCTGCTGTGTGAAGTAGTGTGGTGCTACATGAACTTTGCAGCAGATTCAGAACAGTCTGGAAAAAGAGATGCAGTGTGTTTTTCTGTCCACTAGAGGGCGCTGGAGTGCAGAGCTGGAGTGCAGAGCTGGAGATCAGACACACCGACAGCTCAACCGGGAAACTGCAAACACAAAAATACGATTACATTTCACAATAATCAATTCGTTTAGCATTTTCTGGGAGGTTAAATGTTAAAAAAACAAATGATAAATGCTGCAACAAAGCCAATTAATAATAAAAAAATACTCCAAAATACAGAATATATCCAAACAAGGTCATTATTAAACCATAAAGATATTGAAGGTTAGTATAGTTAACTAAAACTGAAAACAAATCTATAGGCCTAAATATAGTAATAATAAAACAATATATATTATTTAATAATATATACATATATACACACACACATATACAGTCACATACATATATGCTCACTGGCCACTTTATTAGGTACACCTTGCGTTTGACCCCCTTTTGCCTTCAGAACTGCTTTAATCCTTCGTGGCGTAGATTCAACAAGCTACTGGAAACATTCCTTACAGATTTTGCTCCATATTGACATGATAGCATCACGCAGTTGCTGCAGATTTGTCAGCTGCACATCCATGATGCTAATCTCCCGTTCCACATCCCAAAGGTGCTCTATTGGATTGAGCTCTGGTGACTGTGGAGGCCATTTGAGTACAGTGAACTCATTGTCATGTTCAAGAAACCAGTCTGAGATGATTCACGCTTTATGACATGGTGCGTTATCCTGCTGGAAGTAGCCATCAGAAGATGGAGACACTGTGGTCATAAAGGGATGGACATGGTCAGCAGCAATACTCAGGTAGGCTGTGGCGTTGACATGATGCTCAATTGGTATTAATGGGCCCAAAGTGTGCCAAGAAAATATCCCCCACACCATTACACCACCATCACCAGCCTGAACAGTTGATACAAGGCAGGATGGATCCATGCTTTCATGTTGTTGACACCAAATTCTGACCCGACCCTCTGAATGTGGCAGCAGAAATGGAGACTCATCAGACCAGGCAACGTTTCTCCAATCTTCTATTGTCCAGTTTTGGTGAGCCTGTGTGAATTGTAGCCTCAGTTTCCTGTTCTTAGCTGACAGGAGTGGCACCCAGTGTGGTCTTCTGCTGCTGTAGCCCATCCGCCTCAAGGTTGGCCGTGGTGTGTGTTCAGAGATGCTCTTCTGCAGACCTCGGTTGCTATTATTCATCTAGATAGTATCAGCTAGAACCAGTCTGGCCATTCTCCTCTGACCTCTGGCATCAACAAGGCATTTGCGCCCACAGAACTGCCGCTCACTGGATATTTCCTCTTTTTTAGACCATCCTCTGTAAACCCTAGAGATGGTTGTGCGTGAAAATCCCAGTAGATCAGCAGTTTCTGAAATACTCAGACCAGCCTGTCTGTCACCAACAACCATGCCACGTTCAAAGTCACTTAAATCCACTTTTTTCCTCATTCTGTTGCTCGCTTTGATCTGCAGCAGATCATCTTGACCATGTCTACATGCCTAAATGCATTGAGTTGCTGCCACGTGATTGTCTGATTAGAAATTTGAGTTAACAAGCAGTGGGGCAGGTGTCCCTAATAAAGTGGCCGGTGAGTGTATACACACAGATAATGTATGAATATATTATTTGCATATAAATAAATATACAAAAATATTAGCAAAGGCAAATAATATTCTTATTTTATTACTCTAAAAGGCAGTTATTTTACAGTAATGTAAAAAGTAGAGTAAAACTGATTACAATACCAACATGTTACCTAGTATGTTAAAATCTGATATAATAATTACAGCAATAAAAATAACAGATAATATCATGCATATAATAAAGCTGTTAATATAAATAATTACAAAGCAATAATAATAAGCTGCATAACAAACTAATTGAATAAAAAAATAAAGCTGTGGGAACCAGAGTATAAGTGGAATAATGCACTCCAGTACATTGAATTATTAGATAAATAATGCACAGATGAGATTGTAAGAGTGTGCATTAATTCTAATAATTCAACAGAGCATCCATAATTATTTCTTACCTAATACAATAACTGCTAATGCAGTCAGGTGTAATTAATACATGTGGTGTACCTGTGCTCAGAAGAGGATGGGTTTGCCGGCAGTTTTCTCCTGGACGTAGGAAGTGAATCGCTTGAGGAATTTAGGATATTCTCTCTTAGCGACGGCCCTCAGGACAGATGCAGGAGCCCAGCCACCCGGATTCACTGCATTCACAAAACATTCATTCAACGCTATTATAACATATACAGTTGAGGGGAAAATTATTCAAAATTAAATCAAAATTGGTGTAAAAAAATATTAAATAATTAAAAATGTAACAGAAGGGCTAACAACTCTAAGTTTAAGACACCTTAATAAATTCCAGTTTCATTATTATCAGGACAAAATGATCCTGACCTCTTCACATGACCATATCTATTCATATTTCTTTAATATTAAAATCACTTGTTTACTAATTTCCGACAGTATTTGAGCAGCGAGTCTCACCGTTGGCCACGTATGTGATTTTACATGTGATGTTGTCTCTGCTGATCTCTTTGTCTCCCTCTGGTGGACTGACCAGTGTCTGGCAGATCATCGCTATGTTGATTTTAGCTCGGACGCATCTGTTGTTTGGCTATAAAATAACAAAAACAATAAAACATAAATAAATATAAATATTACAGGGCTGTCGTTTTCTAGCCTACTTGTTAACTATACTCTCTCCTGAACAATTACATATGCTATAATATACATTGGTACATTTACATAAGCATACGTCATAAAATATGAATATTCACCATATCATGCAGTATATTCATATATTCATCATATTTAGACACTATGTATATTAGTGGTGTAACGGATCACAAATCTCACAGTTTAGATCACATATGGTTTTTTAATCACGGATCGAACCATTTTTCATATCAGCCAAAATAGGGGAGGAGACAAATGTAATTTGCTTTCCATTTATCACAGAATCAGCACAGCACGACACTTTTGGTTTTGACAAACAGAAGCTGTAATTTTATTAAAAATAAAATGAAGAAATAATCAGCTGAATAAAAATAAACTTAAATAATTAGTGCTGTGAACATGAACTGTTCCTACTGCTGTTGCTGATAACGCTAAATGTAGAAATCTAACATTATCATTTGTACAACCCATATTTATTTTTAGTCTCATTTTCAATAAATGATTGTTATTCACTCATAAAACTTCATATTTCATTGCTAGATGATCATTTCTGAGGAATTATTCAGTGGTGTATTTTTGATGGCTGGTTGTCGCCACCTATTGGTTAAATAATGTAATTGCAGCCTACAACTTTCATTCTTGAATGTCTTTAAATGCATATGACAGTGATTGTAATCGTTATCATAAACATCAGTGGTTTTATCTAAACTATAAACTGTTCTCCCAGTACATCTCTGTTATTGGACTGTTCGTAACTTCATAACTAACTCAAAAGATTAAAGACAAAGGGCCCTATTATACACCCGGCTCAATGCGGTGCAAGGCACGACGCAATTGTTGTTTGCTAGTTTCAGCTCGGCCAAGAGTTGTTTTGAGCCACGCTGTTTAAATAGCAAATGCATTTGCGCTCATATGTGCGCCCATAGGTGTTCTGATCTAAAAAAGGAGGCGTGTTGAGGCGCATTGCTGGCACGTTGCTATTTTGAGGAACTTAAATAGACTGTTCAATGGATCAGATCAAAGCTGGTCTATTGTCCAGCACAGAGTTAGTTATGCGCCTCGCTTACACATTGCTTAATACACACAGGATGTAGAGCAATACGCAAATATCTTTAAATATGAAAAAGAATGAAATGATTAAGGATATATATATGATACAATAAGGATATATATAGGATATAAATATAAAGGATTAAAATATTACAAAAATTATTATTTTCTAGCCTATATAAATATAAAAACCATACTTTCATGCCTTCTTCATCTCGGGGGGCTTTTTCAGTTTATTCATAACAATTTGCTTTTGTATAATGTTATTATTATTAGAATTATTTATTATCTGCATATTTATATTTGTTTTATTAAAAACAAGCTTAGATTTGTCCACCTGTCAGCTTTTAGACCATATGGGGCACAGCATGTGTATTTGAATATAACTCAGATTTTTGACCACACTTCGTTATTATTGTTTATTTATGCTTTTGCTGGAAATTAGAACTGAATTTAGAAATAGTTTTGAAATAAATCTTTGCGCTTAACAAACGAAATTAATTATGTAGAGGCTAATGGATGTCTGGCGTACAAGTTTTCCTATCCATGAAAGTGAAAGTGAAAGTAAATAATGAGGAGGCTCATCTCTCACTCTTGCGCTGCAGATGCTCTGTTTAACTGTTTTCTCTCTAGTGAAGTGTTCAGTTTTTCCACTTAAAAAGTCCGCCATTTAAATAGCAAATGCACCATGGCGCGACGCAACTGACTCTTAAAGGCTATGTGAGATGAGCCTCTGATTGGTTTATTCTCAAAACACACCTATAACTCATTAAGAGAATAAGCTCAACCCTGTTAGACCATGCGCCACGGCACAAAGAGGATTTTTCTGTCCTTAAAATGGCAAAAGTGGATTCTGACACGCTCTTAATGCGTTTGCGCCCTGCGTTTTGCACATGCATTGTCAAAATAGAGCCCTGAATCTCTTGATTTTTCAAACAGATTTGAATGCAGGCGATTCGAAAGATTAATAAACATATGCAAATCACCATCATTTATAATTGATGTTGCGTGGGTGTTAAGATCCTGATCTTTTAATGATTAATCGTGCAGCTTACACTGAATGCATTAATGCAGGTTAAACAAGTAGTGACAGAAAACACCTTTAATAACCTAAGAAACCCACCACATCCTAAATAACCCACCACAACTTCTTCCATCATCATTATATTTTACAAGAACGCCTAAATGCTTTCATATATCTGATTTGAATGACGTGAGAGGCGATCTCTCTGTGACAAATTACAAATATAGGATTAATCTACAAGTGTGTTCTGAACGTGGGTTGTGATCCGTATTAATCACAGATCAACCATGATCTGTTACACCCCTAATGTATATACATCAAATTAAAATTATAATACAGTATATTTATTAAAATCAGCTGCACACTTCACAATAAAAACATTTCTATAATATGACAAACTCATGAATGCATTAAAAACCTTCTGCGTGGTTAAAACGTAAACGCAGCAGTCGCCATGAAGACCAGACTCACCTGGGCGTTGTCGTGTTCGACGGAGAAGTTGCAGACGAGCCATGTGTCTGGGTCGTTCTCATTATTGGCCATAATCTTGCGGATGGCAGACAGATATAGAACATCTCTCTGGGACGCAGGCCACACTCTCTGAACACACACACGACAGTCCATCAGGGAAATGATCAAGAAGGGATGCATTACACACAGCAGTGTAACTCAGACGCTCTCCTCACCTTATGAGTCTGGTAGATGATGATGGCGTTATCTGACAACGTTTCCACAATGTTGAAGTTCTCCACAGTAGCTGCAGACAGAGATGAAGATTACGTTTAGATATTGTCAAGCTTTTACACAACTCCTTAACCTTAAACTCAACTTAAATTGAACTGAATATTAGACCCGATAGAAATAATGCAGGTGGCACGGTGGCTCAGTGGTTAGCACTGTCTGGGTTCTCTGGCTTCCCCCACAGTCCAAACACATGCGCTATAGGGGAATTGGATGAACTAAATTGGCTGTAGTGTATGAGTGTGTAAGGGTGTTTCCCAGTACTCGGTTGCGGCTGGAAGGACATCCGCTGTGTAAAACACATGCTGGATAACTTGGCGTTAAAATAATAAAGCTAATAATTAAATAAACCTTGAAAAAATTAGGAGTATTTGACAATAATAATAATAATAAAAAATCTTTGTAACATCCATGTATATTCATAGATTTAAAAATAAAATGTTTTGATGATAAAAGATGTACATTTTGTTTATAATTAGAGGTGTGAACCTACGCTGGTCCCACAGTTTGGTTCGGTTACGATTATCATGCTATTGATTCAGTTCAGTTCGATATCTCAATGCATCATGGTGCATTGACGATGCTTCCATACACAGCTTTATATTCTCTTCACAGCACAACAATTCTTGTCTTAAAAGGTAAAATTTATAAATACATTTTATATTATTTGTAATACAATTTTGTCCTTTAATACAAACAGTCAGACATATACAGTTGAAGTCAGAATTATTAGCCCCCCTGTTTATTTTTTTCCCCAATTTCTGTTTAACTGAGAGCAGATTTCTTCAACATATTTCTAAACATAATAGTTTTAATAACTCATCTCTAATAACTGATTTCTTTTATCTTTGTCATGATGACAGTAAATAATATTAGACTAGATATTGTTCAAGACACTTCTATACAGCTTAAAGTGACATTTAAAGGCTTAACTAGGTTAATTAGGTTAACTAGGCAGGTTAGGGTAATTAGGCAAGTTATTGTATAATGATGGTTTGTTCTGTAAACTATTAAAAATATATAGCTTAAAGGGGCGAATAATTTTGACCTTAAAATGGTGTTTAAAAAATTAAAAACTGCTTTTATTCTAGCTGAAATAAAACAAATAAGACTTTCTCCAGAAGAAAAAATATTATCAGACGTACTGTGAACATTTCCTTGCTCTGTTAAACATCATTTGGGAAATATTTAAAAAAAGAAAAAAAAATCTCAAAGGGGGGATAATAATTCTGTCTTCAACTGCACCTTTAATTTTACCTGCTCAAAGATAACAATTTTTTTCATGCACAGAACAACATGAGCATTTATAGCAAATAAACAAACGTAAATATTATCCCGCTTGCTTTTTGAGCATTGTCAAGCGAGTTGTTAAACCCCTATGATTGGTCACGCGCTCAACAGAAAAAGCTGCGATTGGCTGTAATGCTCTGGGGCGGTTCACCGATGAGTGACACTGATAAACGGCAGCGGTGATCACAGCTGATCCATGATAGAACAACATGAGGAGGACAGACACGGTCATGTCTGGAACCACACGTATCGCTGTAACAGACGAGAGGAGAGGAAACATTACCGCAGGTCAAACATCCATGGTGTGTGCGAGAGCGACAGCTTTTATTTTCTCCATATCAGTGAAATAGGGGCTTCCACTGTAACTTTAGTGTCAGTGAAAGACCCCAAACGCGCACACAGTGAATTGTGCAGTTTCTGCATTTTTAAGTAGTTGGAGCAGTTTAATTAGTCGCGCATGCCTCTCTAGCCATAGTAATCTACCACAATATAGCGTATACGAGATAAATGACGTCAGTACGTAATAACCGGTTAGGATCTATTACTGAACTGATACCGAATTGTCCACGTCTGCATCACGGTGCACCGAAGCAGCAATTAATTTTGACACTCCTAGAACAGAACTCCTGTAAAGTTGCTTTTATATATTGTATGACAATTATAGATGGGCATAGATAAATTTTTTAAATCTAGATTAATCTCAATGTAATCCTGAAATTAATCTAATCTAGATTAAAATGGCTCATTTGAATTCTGCCGAAGGCATTCAGAATATGTGTGCTAACCAAATAATAAGTCTTTGAGAACGGGTTTCTCAAGCCAGGTGGCGCATTAGACCAGAGGCTCATCTCCTGTTTCCGAAAGTGAAGAGGGGTGGGGGGGGGGAGGTGATGCCCTTGATAATGTCTCTGGGGTCGCCAAAATGTGTGGGCCCTTAGAATCATCCTAAATATCCCCCCCTAAGTGGCGCCCCTGCCTATAGCCCATGTCTTTGGACTGTGGGGGAAACTGGAGCACCCGGAGGAAACCCATGCGAACGCAGGGAGAACATGCAAACTCCACACAGAAACACCAACTGACCCAGCCGGGACTCCAAACAACAACCTTCTTGCTGTGAGGCCATAGTTCTAACCGCTGAGCCACTGTGTTTTGTCTAGCGTTAAAAATAAACCCACTGAAGGCTAAAACACAGCGGTAAAGATAGATTGGATATGCAATCCATCACTATTAATCAAGACGATGACCATCAGCAGGTATGGCTGAATTTCTGGTCAGACATTACCCTGAAAGTCTTCTGGTAAGTCATCATATTAAAGCATGTAAAAGTGTTGTAAGAGTATACGATGCTTACACAGGCCAAACTGAGCTTAGTCATCAGATGATGGTCTCCATTATTAATGATATTATTCAAAGCAGAGCCTTACAGGATTATAAATAGACATACATAGCCATGCAAAAGGTCAATGATATGCTTGGAGATATATAGTTAATATATAGATATGAGGTCAGAATTGTTTAATTCTTTTATATTTTTTTCAGATTTCTGTTTAACGTTTCTAATAATAGTTTTAATAAATAATTTCTTTTATCTTTGTCATGATGACAGTACATAATATTTGACTAGATATTCTTCAAGATACTAGTATTCAGCTTAAAGTGTTCTGAAGACAATCCAAAAGAAATATAGCTTAAGGGGGCTAATAATATTGACCTTAAAATGTTTACAAAAAAATTAAAAACTGCTTTTATTCTAGCCGAAATAAAACAAATCAGACTTTCTCCAGAAGAAAAAATATTATCAGACATACTGTGAAAATTTCCTGAATCTGTTAAACATCATTAGGGAAATATTTTAAAAAGAAAGTAAACTTTCACAGGAGGGTGAATAATTCTGACTTCAGCTGTACTTTAATATGATGGGGTTTTCATGGTATTTCGAGGCTTCAACAAACAATTCATTCAAGTCAGATTCATTTAAAAATGAAGCAAGTGGCAAGTCTTTATGAATGAATCACTGAATCACTGGTAGATGATGATCTGACAACGTTTTCACAATGTTGAAGTTCTCCACAGTAGCTGCAGACAGAGATGAAGATTACGTTTAGATATGGCCAAGCTTTTACACAACTCCTTAACCTTTCTGATTCTGACTGTAATGTAATGATGTGTGCCTTTTGTGAAGCTGCTTTGGGACCATAATTACTGTGAAAAGCGCTATACAAGTCAACTTAAGTTGAACTGAATATTACACCAGATATAAATAATGCAGGTGGCACGGTGGCTCAGTGGCTAGCACTGTCCGGGTTCTCTGGCTTCTATTTTGAAGCTTCTACAAACAATTCATTCAAAATATCAGATTCATTTAAAAATGAAGCAAGTGGCAAGTCTTTATGACTGAATCACTGAATCATTGAATCACATGATTGATTCAGAAACAGATTTATTCTAGAAAGAAACAGTGCAGCGTTGCTCTGAAATGCACATATATTCTACTCCAGCTTTGTTTTGAACCATTTCAAATGGTGAAAACTAAAAAACTAAACAAAACAACATTCTGTCTAAAATGTAACTCACTCAATATGAACATGCTTGCTGAACTGTTGCATAAAATCAATATTTTACATTTGCAATGAGGAATACGGCCTCTTTAAGGCTTTTTATATACAGCTGAAGTCAGAAGAAGATTTTTATAACACATTCCTAAACATAATAATATCTAATAACTGATTTCTTTTCTCTTTGCCATGATGATAGCACATAATATTTCACTAGATATTCTTCAAGACACTTCTATACAGCTTAAAGTGACATTTAAAGGCTTAACTAGATTAATTAGGGTAAAGTTAGGGTAATTAGACAAGTCATTGTGTAACAGTGGTTTGTTCTGAAGACAATCCAAAACAAATATTGCATAAGGGGGCTAATAATAATGACCTTAAAATGATTTAAAAATTGTGTTTATTCTAGCCAAAATAAAACAAATAAGCCTTTCTCCAGAAGAAAAAATATTAAAGGGAATACTGTGATAAATTCCTTGCTCTGTTAATCATCGTTAGGGAAATATTTTAAAAAACATATGTATATATATCATTTTTTTTCAATCTTGTTTACATTCATAAGTATTTATGTTTGATCAAATCCTGTCATACAAAGTTATGTTACATCTCAAAGATTGAAAAGCTCCAGATACATATAAATAAAAGCACCACAATTACATTTACACATTTCTTCTCAACCACTTTCCAGCGTATATGCAGGAATCCTAAAGGTAATTTCAATCCCTTTTTAAGACTTTTTAAAGACCTTCTCAGAATATTTTAAGACCTCATCTCCACTTCAAGTTTTAATCAGTATCAAACTTTCCACTTAATAAACAGTTGTTAATAAACAGTTGTGGTTAAATAAATCAATGGAGCACAACTGTGCAACAGAACTCAGATAAACTCAGAAGAAACAAAGCTTAAAAGAATAAATTACGTGGTTGTGTTCAGCGACAGGCTTCAGCCACTATTTTGCCATTTAGCCCATTTTGCCGTCTGTTTCGCTCTATAGTTTCGCTATATGTGGAGAGCGCCACATAACCTGGTTGGTCACAAATTACGTGACATCAGCCAGACGGAGGAGCTCGGCCGCATACGTCCCGGCACGAACCAATCGTGTGAATCGAGCACGCCATTGTTAATATTAGGAGGAAAATAAATATATTTATGCATTTTTGGTGTCAAACACTTTGGACAACGCTTAAACAAAATTTAAGACCACGTAAAAACATGATTAAGACTTTTTACAGGGTTTCTGCAGATATCATAATGTCAAATTTAAGACTTTAAGACCTTTTTAAAAACCATTAGATATTAAATTTAAGACCTATCAAAAACATGCATACACAAAGAGAAAATGCTAAATTTGTTGCAAAATAAATGTACAGTAGTGAACACAGGTTAGATGTACCATTGAACTACAGGGGAAAAAAAAACAAACATCTTAAGGCTGATTTATACTTCCGCTTGACGCCGCATCGCGCACCTCCGCTGACTGCGCGCGCACCTCACGAAATGGACAAGGTTCTTTAAAACGACAAGTCAGACGGATAAACAGGGAAGTAGGAAGTTTCCGGAACTACGTCATATCACTAATATCATTGAAGATTTTTAAACTAACTGTTTATTATTATTTTTAAAAAATAATTTATTATTATAATTTTACTGATTTTTATAACTATTCAAGATTTTTTTAAAATCGCACCCAAAGCGAACCTCCGCAAACACGCACACAAAGCTCAATGACAGAAAGCTATTTGGCTATTTCATGTTGGTTTCATTTGTAGTTGTAATACCCTAAATTACATTAGGACTAATGAAATAAACAACACCACCACGAAAACCAAGCAACAACAACAAAAAAGAATATTAATTAGCATTAGATGTAGCGTTACATGGACATCAGAAAAATAAGACCAGTGCAAAATATTTAAGACCTAGAACAGCGAATGTAAGACTTTTTAAAGGGCATCTATGGTGAAAAATCTACTTTTCAAGCTGTTTGGACAGACATATGTGCAGGTATAGTGTATAGACCATCATATTGGGGTGATATAAACAGATCTGCTTCCTTTAAGTCAGTCTGTTGTCTGACACAGCCGAGGGAGGAGATTAAGGCATGCAGAAAGCCACGTAGAAACGATGGGCGGGGAGGACTAGCCTTAAAGGCGCAGTACGACAAAACAGCCCCCTAGTGCAAAAATGTATATAATAGTCTTGCAAAAGGTATAATGAAAAATCTGATGGGTGTTTTGAGCTAGAAACATTATAGAGACGCAAAACACTTATATTAAATCTGAAAAAAGGGCTAACCTAGGTGCCCTTTAAGGCCTAAAATTTAGATTTTTAAATTTAAGACTTTTTAAGACCCCACGGAAACCCTGTTTTAATACCTTTTAAGGGTCTTAATTTTCTCATAACTGATTTATCAACTTTTATTACTTTAAGACCCCATGGACACCCTGCTTTCTCCAGTATGAAGTTTATAGGACTGTTGTCTCAAGGAAAGGGTCAGTGCTTCCCTATCATACACTCCTTTTACAATATCATGCCATTCATCTATAGATGGAGGATCTTCCGTATATAAAATGTATAACAAAAATAAAACATTTTGTGGTATTTTTGAAGAATAAATTCCCAGGTACATAGTTTTAAAGTTACATTCTAGATTCAATCCCAATTTTGCATTCACCTTGTTATTCAGATCTTTCCAATAGGTGTTGTTTAAGCTTTAATAGACGCCTTTATGCATCCACAGCATATTCCAGAAAATTGATGGTAAACTGCTGCAAAAAAGGTAATGCTTTTACAAGTTGTTTTTGAAAATAACAGTGTTACGTCCCAGGATGTATTTGTTTCTGTTTTGTATTTTTCTTTTTTTTCCTTTCTCTGCTACACCCTAGTAGGAGCTAATGACCATCACACCTGCTGCCACTTATGAACCGCTCCGTGATTGGAGGACGAGAAAAGCAGTGGGCATTTAAGCAGCAGTTCTTCACTAGAACAGTGTGTTTTTGTGTGTGTGGAGGCTTTGTTTTTGTGAGGCTTTATATATATATATATATATATATATATATATATATATATATATATATATATATATATATATATATATATATATATATATATATATATATATATATATATATATATATATATATATATATATATATAAATATTGATAATCTGATACAGCTTTTACCTCGAACTCTTTTTGATTGTAAGTTAATTTTTGTTTTCAATATTACTTTGTTATCCACTCTTTATTCTGTTAATTTGGGATTGGGTTAGTATAGGGAGGGGGTGGCATTTTCCTTTTTGTAACCATTTTCTCCTGTTTAAGTTAGTAAGGGAGTGAGAGTATTTTTGATGTATTTTTCTTTTCTTTTCTTTGATAGATTATTCAGTTCTTCCCTCTCTCTCAGTTAGAGAACGTTTGTGTCCCCCTAGACAGAGTTGAGGGGAACATAACAAACAGAAATATTATTGAGGCAATTTTCCCGAATGAGAAGTTGTAAAAATGACCAGTAAATTACCTGACTTGACAAAAAAAGTGGGTTTCCTTTGGGTGCTCCGGTTTCCCTTACAGTCCAAACACATGCGCTATAGGGGAATTCGATTGACTGAATTGACCGTAGTGTATGAATGTAAATGAGAGTGTATGGGTGTTTCAGAGTACTGAGGTATGGCTGGAAGGGATTCCGCTACGTAAAACACATGCCGGAATACTTGGTGGTTCATTCCGCTGTAGTGACCCCTGATAAATAAGGGACTACGGCTAAGGAAAATGAATGAATGAATGAGTTTTGTGCGCGTGTATTAATACTCACTCTCCCAATCATTACGGACGTCTGTGTCCCAAAAGTATTGGCAGACTTCATGTCCCGTGACGCCTTTAACGCAGTGTGTGGCCTTCAGTGGATCCAGCACGATCCCGTTCTCCTCCACTTCTCTCCGGTAAACCTGACACAAACACACAACCGTGAGCAAGCTGGCGTGCGAGAGCTGAAACACACACTCTCGATTGGGTTTTAAAAAGTCATGCATATTATAATTGTCCATTTCTGGCCAATGTTGATGCTTCCTCTAGTTTTAGATCCATATGAGCCTCAGAAATGACTGATTTACTGAGAATGAAAAAATAACAAGACGATGACATCTTGGGCATGCATTATTGTCGAATAATTCACCGGTCTGGAGTGCATTATTTTACTTATACTCTAAATCCACTGTTCAGATGTTGCATTTCAGATATTTGTCAAGGTTTTGTCCTCAAACTGCAGGACTAATGTTTTACACATCTCATCCCAAGCCTGCTGTTGTGTTTTGATGTGAGTTTTGACTGCTGTAGCTGTGAAATAATTCAGCGTAATGATATGGAGCTGTAACCCGCTCAAAATCTGCTAGAACTACTTTATCTGAAAATAACGACACACCTCCGGATGCTCATCAGCCAATCAGATTCAAGCATTCAAGTATAAGTAAAGCTAATGCTCTGCTGTTCACCTTCATCTCTCCTTCTTCCACCACGAGTTGCCAGTTTGCGTCTCCTCCGACGTCCTGCAGCGAGTAGGTCATGTGATTCTGGACCATCTCCTCCACCTGCCCAAAACACAAGGTGATTTATTGATTTGCCTGCTGTAAATGTTATTACGGGTATTACATTACCGGGTCGTGTCACGTATGCTGCCTAAAAATAAGCCTAAATAGCCATTAAAAGGCAAATAAGATTATTCCTTCTTCACTGAATTGAATTGCATGGTGTAATAACAATAATAAAAACAAGATCATATTGCTCAAACAAGATATTTGGACATGCAAACTATTTATATGCGAGCAATCAAAGCAAAAGCTATTAAAAGACATTCGTTTAGTCATTTATATGCATTTACTAAGTACACATGCATATAAATCTATATTAAATAAGACCAGAAACACTTATTTTATACGTCATGGTGACTTATGAGTTGAGTTATAGGAAGATATTGAACAAGCAAAATCATTCATGGCACATTACAAGGAGATTACTGAGATTTATGTACCTGTATGTACAACTGAATGTATTTTTATGCAATTATGCCAAACAACAGCTTTCCAAAGGCATTTAACTGGCCACTGATGAAGAAGGTTGAATCTTACAACAATAATAATGTAATTAAAAAGCAAATTACTTTCATTTAAATTCAATTGTGACTTACGGGAATACTAGAAAGACCGACCATGCAAATGATGATATTAAAATAATCAAAAAGGATTATTCGATGCGATTTCAAAAGATGAGGATGCAGTGACAGGGAAAATGAAGATGACATGGTGGATTATTTTTGATTTTAATGTTTTGTTTACATTTTAGCATCTGTGAAATGCTCTTATCTAAGTAACTACTATATTAAAGCTATACTTTCATCATACATTTAATGTTAGGGCTGCACAATTTCAGAAAAATCTGACATTTTTATATTCTGCGATATATATTGCGATATGAGTACAATTTCACCAGGGGCCTCATGTACAAAGACTTGTGTTGAATTCATACTAAAACGTTGCGTACGGACCATAGACTGTAAAATATATGGACGGAGCATCCGTGACGTCACCCATAGGTTTCTGAAGAGCGCAAAAGAAGCTACAAGTAGGCGCGGCCAACCGTTGCCATTTTGTTCGCGCGTCATCGCACCCACGGCGGGATACCGAACAAGGGCAAAGAGGCGGAGAGTGAGCGGAGCTACAGACACCTGCAGGCACTTTGCTTAGACCTGGCAGACAGACTTTACTTTGGGAGAAACGCTTAATACTTTATTACCTGCGACTCATTTGTGTTCTGACCACATGTGCTTGGCTGTACACTATATCAATAAAGTGATTAGACTTTCAAAAACACCTTAGTAATACAGTGAGCCACTAAACATTGTTCTTATGATGTTTTTCTACAGGAAGAAAACGCGAAATACTTGCAAACACTTCAGATATAGTCTGTGTTAGTAAACGCAAGACTATTGATGAAATCCAGCATAACACTGTATGACAACGCTTCAGATGACTGTTCTAGAGCCTACAGCTAATCAATCTGTCACATTCTGGAGTGCATTACGGGTCTAAAGAAAAATATCAATGATAAATAATCTTAAATAAAACAAATACATTTATAGAGATGGTATACAAGTATATAACTTTACTCACATGGGAAACGAGGCCACATGAATGGTTTGTGAGCAAAATTAAGTGCACACAGCATCCCATATCATCTGATAATTGTAAGAAATAAGTCCAAAAGGCAGCTGACTGTGTAAAGCCACATAAAACAACACAAAAATATGATGAATATGCCGAGATCAGTGGCTAATCTGCCGGATTCATCTGAGGTGAAGTGATGGCGACCGGCGAGACCTAGCTGTCACTCAAGTGGCCACGCCCTTAATTATGCAAACTTAATATAACCTAAAATAAAGGAAACGGATGAGTTATAAAAAAATTCACCCCCCTCACAGTTGTCATGAAGGGTAATAATAGCTATATGAACCAAAATCGTTCTTTGTACCAGGCTGTAAACACCTTTTTTCTGCTGTAAAGTTGGCCATTCTAACAGTGGGCTCAATTGCAACTTGCTCTATTATGGAGCCAGGACTAGCGGAATTTTGATGAATTGCAAATTTAGTTACTTCCGTATTGGCTTCCCGAGAGAGAGCGGGAGGTTGCCGCTTGGTACGGACAAAGCTGTAAATGTGCGTGCGCAGTAAAAAATTCAGATGTATGAAACACTGCGTACGCTGAATCCTACGCATGTTATTTTTGTACATCCGAATTCACGTGAAACTGAGCGCACGTGCACGAGCGCGAAACCCCTCCCTGCCTCCTCCCCCTAATAAATATGGTGATGACTCTCCTTTGGCAAAACCAAACGAAAAAGCAATGGCAAAAGCAAGTAAGAAGAGAAACTTCACAGAATGTGAATTGGAGGTGCTCCTATCGGAGGTAGACCGGAGAAAAACAGTGTTATTTGCACGTTTGTCCTCTGGAATTAATAAAAAAATAGAGTGGGAGAGTTTAGCTGACACTGTTAACGCAGCGGGGTCTGAACATCGCACTATGAGTGAATTAAAAAAGAAATGATCCGATGTAAAGGTGCATGTTAAGAGTAGAACAGCAGTGCACCGTCAAAGTGTGGACCGAACAGGCGGGGGAACAGGGGATGCTGAACTAACACCCTTTGAGGAGAGAGTTGCCTCAATTGCGGGCAACACTTCACTGTCTGGAGTAGTATCCGTGTCTGTGGGAGACACAGATGTATTAGAGGAACACTTTGTTAGGGCGGTATAGCAGCACCCCTCCGCTCTTATCAAGGCAGCGCCACCGGCATTTCAGCTGCCCAATTGCCCGCTCTACAGCTGGCCGAGTGCCTGCCACCTTGGAGTCTCATCCCAACCATGCTGTTTGTGAGAATGAATGAATGAATCATGGGTTGATCAAGGCCACCTTGCTACAATATTTGTTAAGCGCATTTGAGCATCACATATTATCTGCACATTTATTGAACAGAAATGTTTCTGATTCACCTATGCAAATTCGTCTTCAGATGGCGCCTTTATAGCAATGTGCGTGCAGTCGATCGCTACGATTACATTGGGAAAACATGCGATCGCTGCAAATTGCGCTTTAATGTTTGGCTGGTCAACTGCATGGTATTGAAACCTTATATACCTGCTAGACATGCGGATGATCCCGTCCCATACAGCTGCCATTGCACGGCTCAAAGATACTTTGTAGTGTGCAATTTAACATAATTGCCACTAGGAGTCGCCAATGGAAATAAAACAAACACGCACAAGAAATGCACGTACGCCAGACATGAAGTTGACGTGGACCAACGCACATTCTCACGTTAATTTCATCGTTAGTAAATCCAAACATGAGCGTGAAATCTGGCGTAAGTTTTTGTGCGTACGCAGCGTTGATACACGAGGCCGCAGATGACTTGAAGAGCTCTATTTGGAAAGAATTTATCATTTTAGATTGATTCTGTATGGTTCTGTTGGGGAATGCATCTGCATAAAATATAATAAACAATTAACAAGCATGAGCGAATACAAAAGAACAAACATACAAATGAAATAAAAAGTGTGCGTGTCTGCAGAGGGAGTTATTATTGTTTACAGAGGAGTCTAACAGCATTCAGATGTACAGTAGTTGAATAATCAAATGGTAAATGATACTGCACTGTATAAATAATTCAATAAAATTATTATTTATTAAAGTCACAAATGGTCCAATTTCTTAGACCTGAATGCTTTCAAAATCCTCATTCAATCACAGGCTTCAAAAGCACATGGAAAAAACTCAACATTGCATATATCTTGCGATGTGACGATTGCGAATGATCACGTTGCAATATCGATGCTGAAACACTATATTGTGCAGGCCTAGTTCAGTTCACTATACAGTTTGAGCAAGTCTTTCACATCAGCTTTATGTACATAGCATCATGTTGGTTATGTGTGTGAATGTAAACAAGAAATCAGACAAGATAAAAGTGCATCAGTATAATGAATCTGTCTCTTGGACATAAAAATGACTAATTATTGGCAAAACTCAACAAAGCGATCAGAAATGGTCTAAATTGGAGATAATCTGACACAAATAACATTGAAAAACGATCGATATCCCAATATAAGTATGAAATATACATATCGCAAAGAGATGTGATAGATTAAATGTATTTTATGTGCCAAGCAATTGTGTGTGAGATGGGACCTTGCTATCTTTATACCCGCCTCCAAAATAGGTGATGTTCTACTATTGGCTAGAGGAGGCCAAAAGTGAGTCTAGAGAATAAAAGTGAATAAAACAAATAAACAAATAAACTATCAAATGAATAAATAGATAGATAGATAGATAGATAGATAGATAGATAGATAGATAGATAGATAGATAGATAGATAGATAGATAGATAGATAGATAGATAGATAGATAGATAGATAGATAGATAGATAGATAGATAGATAGATAGATAGATAGATAGATAGATAGATAGATAGGTAGATAGATAGATAAATAAATAAATAAACACTAATGGCGGGAGTCGAGACAAGATGATGAAAAATGACAAGTCAATAATATTTAAAATGCAGTTGAGGTCAGAATTATTAGCCCCCTTGTTTATTTTTTTCCCCAATTTCTGTTTAACGGAGAGAAGATTTTTTCAACACATTTCTAATCATAATAGTTTTAATAACTCATTTCTAATAACTGATTTATTTTATCTTTGTCATGATGACAGTAAATAATATTAGACTAGATATTCTTCAAGACATTTCTATACAGCTTAAAGTGACATTTAAAGGCTTAACTAGGTTAATTAGGTTAACTAGGCAGGTTAGGGTAATTAGGCAAGTTATTGTATAATGATGGTTTGTTCTGTAGACTATCAAAATTATCTAGACTACTACTAAATTATCTTAAAGGGGCTAATAATATTGACCTTAAAATGGCTTTTAAAAAATTAAAAACTGCTTTTATTCTAGCCGAAATAAAACAAATCAGATTTTCTCCAGAAGAAAAAATATTATCAGACATACTGTGAAAATTTCCTTGCTCTGTTAAACATCATTTGGGAAATATTTAAGAAAGAAAAATCAATTCAAAGGGGGTTAATAATTCTGACTTCAACTGTATCTCCACAGGTTTTCACTTATTCATAATGCTCTCAATTATTGTGAATAAGATTGAACTGAATCAGAAACAAATATATACATTTATATATATATATAAAGAACTTTTACATGGTATTACATGGTATATCGAGGGAAATATTCAATCACAATACTCAATGCATATTTTTCCAGTATAATGCAGCCTAACTTTGTGCTTTGTACACTTGCAGATCTGTTCATTCCCAAACATCAACATCACTAAAACAATTTGAAAGCGTAAAGAACATAATAGGACTGCTAGTGCACTTCAAGCAGTTTTAGCCATCATGCATAATGCTGACTAAGTAGTCAGCTCACTAGGATCTGAGACGGTCAATGTTTCCGAATGCATTAGCGATGTAACATGCATCTCATGCTTTAAAGGGAACCCTGGACATCAAGACATGTATGCCTTAATATCATGTAAATGTATTCCTTAATTCAATGCCACTGATGACGTAATTTGGCTGCTCAGTCTCTAGCGCAAGCTATCAAATCCAGAGGGATTTGAAGGTGCAGTATGCAAGTTTGACACCCAATAGAAGGAATATTTCCCATATTAAAAGGAGTTTTTTTCCTAACCAACACCTGAAATTTACATTTTAGAAATGCCTTCTATTTCTCGCAGGTGAACAACAGGATGAACTATGATCAGCTCAGGTACACCTCATGTGCTTTATTCAGTGTTAAATGCTAACAGTGTGAGCTTGAATGGCATTTAACATGACATTTATTGCCATACTACTGAAAGCAGCAGCAGATAGTTCAGCTTAGATCTGGAAAATTAATGAAATGGTCTGAAATTTAACTTTAGAACAAACCAACACACATATCAGTGATTCAGCATCTACATTTAATAATGTTAAAGAGGTTTAATATGTATTAATCAGATTATAAACCTTACCATTTTGTTAGAGTGCAGTGAGTGCACTATTCTGTGCTTCTGAATGGCTGTATTTACATTTCTGTCATGTTTCGTCTGGTGCAAACAGCCAAATTGCTCATCACTGCAAATCTTGTTATGTAGAGCAGTGGTCCTCAACCTTTTTATTAGAAACAACGAACTTGTGTGAACTCTAGAAAAGTGGCGATATGCAACCAGCTCCTAAAAGGCCGCCGTAATTTGCGATTTCCATCTATTGATCTTGCACAGACATGCTGGATTCACCTGATTTGTTGACAAATGGGTGGCGGATCTATTCCTTGGCAGTTCATGGGTCCTTCACTAGGCATTTTCCCCTTAGCAAAGAAATTTTCCAGACACCTCTGATTCTTACTCGTTTTGCTGCTTGTGGGTTAAATTTGGGCACCGAGAGGAGAATACGGTCATTTTTCAAAATAAAAGATTGTTCAGACTCGGTTCGGCCCGGTACCAATTGATCCACGGACCGGTACCGGTGGTTGAGGACCACTGACGTACAGTGTTGTTAGGACACAGGGTTTCTATGTAACCCGCTCACTTAATGTTTACGCTTGTAATATTTATATAATTTACTAATTAATAACCACCTCATGTGGAACTCTGAATCTGCGTCTCATTTCGGGGTCCACTGTCCACCACAGGCCACATTTTGATTGCGGGCCCATGCTTTGAGAGTCTTCATGATTTCAATGAAGGCAACCCGGGGTGCTGAAATCTAATTGGCTAAACTGGCAGTGGGCGGGTTAAATGACCAAAACAAAGACAGCCGTTCCAACACGTAACGCATATTTACACAGCATAATATCTGACTACAGCATTGTTTTTCAGATAAACAAGAATGTTTATTTAGCATGTTTCTGAATTATCTGCAAACATAGTACAGTATTTTTATGCTTAAGAAGAGTCATAAAGTTACATACAGCAGCTTTATTATTATATTGTTACTCCTAGTGGGGGAAAAATAAATAGTAATGAAGATCAAGAGCCCTTTGACTGAAAATTACAACCAAAAGTGGCATATGTGGTGTAGTAGGAGCATCTTGTATCACTAGTTTTGGTGCTATCGTAACCAAATTAAGTCATCAAAAACAATGGCAGCACCCTTGGTCCAAAATAAACTGGAATAAATGTGGATTTTTTTTTTTACGTAAATATGTTGTGGTTTCTTTCTACATATTACACAAAGGGGCATCATTTACATTATATTAAGGTATACACATGTCTAGATATTCAGGGTTCCCTTTAAGAGCTGTTAGAGCGTTTTGTGAGTGCGCTAGAGGGCGCTGTTACCTCAGCACTGAATCTGTGCTCGTGGAGAGAAGAATTGAAGACTACAGCAGAAGATGAGGGAGAGGGAGGGCGAGAGGGAGGCTACATGGATGAAGAAGAGGAGACAAATGCAGACACATCAGGAGGAAAATAAACCCAAAGACACCAATGCAGGAAAAAAAACACCAGAGACAGACACGGGGAGACGTCTGCGCGGGCCAGAGGATCAGAAGTAATCTGATCAGACTTTAGACAATGGATTTAATCAAATCTTGAAAAATGATTGCTCAAGAGAAGGATTCTGAATCACAAAACACAATGATGGTTTTGATCTTGATTAAATCTTCCGTTTGTGTAGCTCAAATCGGTTTTATAGCTTCAGTGAAATGAAAATAATGTTTTTAAGACGTTAAGCTAGTGTGCTCCAAAACAATGACAAAATTCATGATTAGAAGAAATAAAACTGATATAAACATTCGTTCATTCATTCGACTTAATGAACCGACAATAATTCCGACATGTTTTACGCAGCGGATGCCCTTCCAGCTGCAACCCAGTACTGGGAATGATATTAACATGTAAATCTTATTTACAATATGTCTTTAAATCTTTACAAAGCAGTTTGTCACTTCCGCCTAAATGGATAATGTTTCTTTTCCACGTCACATAATCTCCTCAAATCTTGACCAATCAAATGCTCTCTATTGTCTGACATGCCCCGCCCCCTTCTCAATTGCTTTTCATTTGATGTGTTTGAGCCAACCACTCTCATTGGCAGAGCGGTGAGAAAAACAAAACCCTATTGGCTGTTTTTTTTACAAAGAGTAGGGACTACTCTATAAGTAAGATGTGTTTCCTGATCCTGGATCAGAAATTCCCATCATTCTGATCCAGATAAAACTTTCTGATCAGCTGACCCGGATGATCATGAGCAGATGATGATGATTATAAGAGTGAACTGACCTTCTCAGCGAAGCGGTGAGAGCCCACGATGGAGAAAACATCTCCTGAAGGCACTGAACTGCTCCTCTGTATCCTGCTCTTCTCACAATGAGACTGGGGAAATAAAGAAACAGCCATATTTCACTAGAATATATGTAGGATATTATCATTAGGATCTGATTACATGATGATGTTAACATTAATATTTCATTATTGGTAACATTTTTATTAATTAATGAATATTGCAATTCGCTGAAACAATGATAAAGAGTGTTAAAAAATGATTATGCAAATTGAAATGCAAGATAAAGTTTGTGTCAGTGATAGAATTTGTAAAAAAAATGATGCATAATACAGGATTTTTAATATAAATAACGCTGAATTAACCCCCAGGGCCCTATCATTTGTGTGTGGTGTGATTTGTTGCTGTTTTCAGACCAGCCCAATCCTAATTTTCACGTTTGGAGTGACGTTGTTTAAATAGCAAATCCATTTGCACCACTTTGTGGACTAATGAGTGTGCTGGTCTATAAAGGAGATGTGTTAAGGCGCATTGTTGGCATGTTGCTATTTTGAGGAACTGAAATAGACTGCGCCATTGACCACCTAAAAGCAGCTCTAAAATCCAGCACAGAGGGTGTTAGTTATGCGCCTATGCAGGTCTAAACACTTACACATTGATTAATACACACAGAATGTACAGCAATACACAAATATCTTTACAGATGAAAACAATTAAAGGATTAAAATGATACAGAAAAGATTTTTTAGTACTTAAATATAAACACCACTGCCTCCATGCCTCCATCCCGGGGAGCTTTCTCAGTTTATTCATGTTTATTCTGCACCCGTTTAATGTTATTATTATTTGTATTATTTGTATTGTTTTATTATGCAGTATTATTTATTATTTGTATATTTAAATTTGTTTGAATAAACACAAGTGTAGATTTGTCCACCTGTGGGGATCACCTGTCTGATTTGTCCACCTGTCTGCATCACCATATGGAGCATAAGAACAGGACGTGTGTTTAACTCCGTTTTCTGACCACACTTCATTATTATTGTCAATTTATTCTTTGCTGGAAATTAGAACTGAATTTAGAAATAGTTTTGACACAAATCTTTGTGCGTAACAAACTAAATTAAATATGTGAGCTAATAGATGTGTTCAGTGGAGTGAGTTTCCACCGTTTCCTCACTCCACCAAAGTAAAGGAGTAAAGAGTAAAAGTAAAGTAAAGAGAAAGTAAAGAGGCTGAATGGAGGAGGCTCGTTCTTTATCCTCGCACTGCAGATGCTCTGTTTAACTGTTTTCTCACTAGTGAGGTGTTCAGTTTTTACACTTACAAAGTCTGCCACGTAAATAGCAAATGCACCATGGTGCGACGCGACTGACTCTTAAAGGGAAGGAGAGACGAGACTGTTTGGTTTAATGCATGTTATGCTCAAAACACACCCAGAACTCATAAAGAGAATAAGCTCAGCCCTGTTAGACCATGCTCCGGGGCACAGAGGATATTTTTTTAGTCCTTAAAATAGCAAAAGTGGATTTAGTTTTAGACTCTGTGCCTAGATTGCTAAAATAGAGCCCCTAGCATGTGAAATGTGAATCAGGATTACATTAACTTACAAAATACAATACAAATACAAAATACAAGCTTATGTAAAACTGAAATGTTACAGTAGTACTGTAACTTTCAGCATAACATAAAATAATAGACCTATAATTATCATTCGTCTTTTTTTTAAATTAATTCCACAAGATACAGTATAACAGTAACAATTATTTGCCAAAAATTTAATTAAAACAAAATAATAATAATAATAATAATTATTATTATTATACTTTTACACATGTAGCCTTATATAAATATAATTAAAGTTAAACATTAAAGAGGGTATTTGCTTAAAAAAAAAACACCAACATACAAACGTGTCATAACATTTTTTTAATTTTAAACTTATTCATACAAGCAAACAAACAAAAAGGAAAAATTATGTATTATTTAAATAATACAATAAATTTTTTTTAATAATCACAACTTAACTAAAAAATTAACATTTTATTTACAATTCAAATTAGGGCTTTACGATATTGGTATACTTCATATTGCAATGGTATATTTGGTATATACTGGTATATTTCATATTGCAATATGCAGTGTTGGGCAACAACGTCGCTACAAGCCACTACTTTCTAAATCAAATAGCTTTTCAGTAGCGAAGCTATATTTGTTGTCAAGTAGGGCAGTAGCGTCCACACAAGCTACAATTCCTGATCGCGAATCAATAAGTTACAGCACCGGCATTCACGTAATTTGTAATATTTGTGTAATTTATTGATGAAGAGTTGTAAAAAAAAAAAAATATATATATATATATATATATATATATATATATATATATATATATATATATATATATATATATATATATATATATATATATATATATACACAATATAATGCTCATTCCTAAATATTTCCCTTTACTATAAATGACTATAGTATTTTAAATGTGTAACAGCTGGTTTTATTGGATTTTTTGTTTTAGCTGTTATATACTATAATTTGTTCGTTTAGTACAGCATATTATTTACAGTAAATAACTGAACTGAACTATTCTGCCTCGTGTTTCATTGACAGTTTTATTGATCACTAAGATATGATTGACTTGGATTTAAGTTGCTTCGATTTAAAAATAAAAATTGCGAAAATAGCTTAGATGTAGCTAAGCTACATTTGCCAAGTAGCTTTTAGTTTAGCTTGCTACATTTCCCAGGGTGTAGCTTTCAGTGTAGTTACGCTACATTTTAAGTAGAGTAGCTAATAGCTTAGCTCACTACATTATTCAAGTAGCTTGCTCAACACTGGCAATATGAATATAATTTCACAAGATGATTCTGTTTGGACAACATCGATTACGTTGATTGAAATGGTTTTGTAGGGAAGTACTGTGTAAAATATCCAAAGTATTTAGACAATAAAATAAATGAGCACATACTGTATGAAAGCAATAGAATGAAGATGAAAATGAACGCGTGTTATGGTTTACAGTGGAGTTTAACAACCTTGAGGTACAGAAATTCAATAAAAAAATCTAAAATAACATGGTATAGTCTTCATTCTATAAATGATTAAACAGAATCTTTGTTAATGTGGCAACTTTATAACTTTTTGTTTAAATTCACTTGAGATCCTGCGATGTGACTATTGTGGATTCACACATTGCGATATCAATGCTGAAACCATATCCTTATCCGTCATCATATCCTCAGTTTGTTGATTCACGTCCGCCATTTTCAGCGTGAGTCAAAGCAATATCACTAAAGGAACACCCTAGCTCTATTTTTAGATGCAAGGCTCATTGGGCTCAACACAAGATCAATATTCTCCACATTATCGCTCTAATCGGAATTATTGGTTGTATCTTTAGGTCGGTTTGCAAACATGTGTACTTCTCATTGAGTCTACCTTATACTTCAGCCGTTTGCATTTCTCGCGATGCCAGAAGCTCCCTGTGATCTTAACTAGCATGCGTTTTACAATTCTAAACATAGGTTTCTATCAGGGTACACTCAAGTGGACGGCTGGGCGCCGCGGACCGCTGCAGAAACCTATGTTTAGAATTCAAAAATGCGTGGCGCGACGATTCGGGACACTTCATGTTTCTGCCGCGCTGCAGAGAGTGTCTGGTGTGTCGCGGCTTCGAGCGGCGCATCCGGTGCCTCAGTTAAAGATAATTCAGTGTGCGTGGTTATTAGTTTCTGTGTACAAGCTCGGCACTTGAAACTAGCACACAGTTGGCTGTAAAACTGTACAAAGACACAAATGATTTTGTACTCTCTGCTTGGTCTGTGTCCGAGTCGTACATGTACGACTGAAAGGTGATCCTCTCTCTCTCCTTCTCCGTCTGCCTGTCAGACTCTAGCAAACGCAGAGCGGGTGAGCTCATGGCCCCGCCCCCTTGTCACGTTGGCGGGAAGCCGAAACTAATTTACATGTGAAGCAACACACCCATAAATCAGCGAGCTGTGGACACACCCCCAACATGACACTTTTTAACACATTATAATAAAAAATCTGAATTGTGTTTTGAACTGAACCTAAACTGGCACACTCAGAAGAACCATAATATTCATACTAAATCATAAAAAAGAGGTAAACTATGTGCCCTTTAAGACTTTGAAATGCCCATATTGACGTACCTGCTCTTCTATTTTGTCCTGTCGGTCAAGAGCGGCCTCTACAGCGTCAAAAAACTCATCTTCGTTGATCAGGCTGTTTGGACCCTCCTGATTGACAAACAGAGATGACCACACAGTTTGCACACCACACCGTTTACACAGGCATTACTACACAATAACGCAAACCCACCTCATAATCAGGCCCTCCGAAATGAGACTTCTTCTTGAGCTCGGACAGGGCAGATTTATAGGCCTCCTCCACCCTCCTCCTTTTCTCCATCTCCTGTATTGAAGCCAGAGAGCAGGAATGAGTTGAGCTGGTGGAAACACTGGGCTGCGCTCAGGTTTAATGTGTTGGCGTGAGTAGACGAGATCTGGCCGGAGCGAGAGGCTGTATCGCTCCATTGTTCAGACTGTGTCCTCCTTCTGATTGTGTGTGTGTGTGTGTGTATGTCAGTATTGTGCTGAATGCTGCTGACTGCAACACATCAGCAGACGCTTCAGCTCCACCTCTGACACACACACACACACAAACAACTGATGGAGGAACTTTTATTGCAGAAGAAATGTCAGCTTTGTGTTAGTTTGCTGTTCATTTATTAGATATCATTGCTAGAATGTTGATCAAACTTTTAAGTATGATGTTTCAGCACAATACATAGTCGGCTGCTCGATAATGGGAAAAATCATAATCATGATTATTTTGGTCATAATTGTAATCACGATTATTCAGGAAATTTTCACAGTATTTCCTATAATATTTTTTCTTCTGGAGAATGTCCTATTTATTTTATTTTGGCTAGGATAAAAACAGGTTTAAATATTTTAAAACCTATTTTAAGGTCAATATTATTAGCCCTATTAAGCTATATATATTTTTGATTGTCTGCAGAAGAAGCTACTGTTATATAATCACTTGCCTAATTACCCTAATTAAGCCTTTGATTCACACTTTAATCTAAATGCTTGTGTCTTGAAGAATATCTAGTCAAATATTATTTACTGTCATCATAGCAAAGATAAAAGAAATCAGTAATTAGAAATGAGTTATTATAACTATTATGATTAGAAATGGGTTGAAATTATTTTCTATTAAGCAGAAATCGAGGGAAAAAAGTTGCTAATTATTCAGAAGGGGCTAATAATTCTGACTTCAACTGTATATATACAGCTATTTCCCCCCCTGTAAATAAGGAAAGGGAAATAAATACAATAGAATACAAATATTCACTGTATCTTCACTGATTATCTTCATTAAGCATCTTTACTGTAAGAATAAAACTAATTATGGCTACAAAAGTCGTTCAGTCAAGAGCAGTGAGGGATTTTCTCCTTGGGTTGTTTGATTAATATTAAAAACAGTCGGCAGCAGGAATATTGCGTGCTGTCACTTTAAGAGCAGTGCGGTTTTGTTTAATGGATTCTCTTTCACGTGTCTTTTGATTCTCAACTTGTTTGTTTATTACACAAATGAGGGTTAATATGAATACTCACTAAACACTGCGTTTTCACACCTATTTGACTATTAAAGAACTCACATTTAGATGACTTTAGGTGTGTGTGCTCTGCTCGTCTGCACACACACAACAGCACACAAACACACACAACACAATGCGGTCTCATTCACGCCTCTAAAAACATGAATGATTTGAATGTACATCAATGAATGATGTGCATCCCGTGCTGCAAAAGTTACATTACAGTACATGCTTTTAGTAATGTTCATGTGGAACTGAGCTTTGCAGAGCAACAAATGTGTACAACTGGAAAGGGGCGGTATCTGATGCAATAATCGTTTATCTCGATTAATGCTTTTTCATAATCGTTTGAAGCCAAAATCGAAATCGGATTTTCGATTATCCGATAGTGTTTCTAGTGCAATACATGCACTAGAAGTATAGTGATATAATATAGTACACACTCAGAAATAAAGGTACAAAATCTTTATTCATCAGGGGTCGCCACAGCGGAGAAAGTCTTATTTGTTTTATTTCAGCTAGAATAAAAGCAGTTTTTAATGTTTTAAAAGCCATTTTAAGGTCAATATTATTATTATTATTATTTTTTTACAACTGTCTACAGAACAAACCATGATTATACAATGACTTGCCTAATTACCCTAACCTGCCTAGTTAACCTAATTAACCTAGTTAAGCCTTTAAATGTGACTTTAAGCTGTATTGAAGTGTCTTGAAGAATATCTAGTCTAATATTATTTACTGTCATCATGGCAAAGAGAAAATAAATCAGTTATTAGAGATGAGTTATTAAAACTATTATGTTCCTATCCAAGTTTTGGGAGCAACAAATAATATTTTGACTTCTAGTTGATCATTTGGTATCAGAAGTGGCTTATTTGAAAGACAAAGGCCTCTAGATTACATTTATTTGACCAAAATAAAATATGATCATGCCTTGATTTTTAATTATTTCATTAGGACAGTAAGGTCTGACTCTGCTTAGACAAAAGTCTTGTGACTGAACAGAAATAATGTCCAGTATAGAATATGTGGTCATGCTGCAGTGGAAACAGAATGAATATTGTGTCTGACTCCATCATGAGCTTGGAGGACTGCATCCATACATCTCTGAATGACTCAAATCACTGATTAATAAAGTCATCTGGAATGGCAAAGAAAGCCTTCTTGCAGGACTCCCAGAGTTCATCAAGATTCTTTGGATTCATCTTCAATGCCTCCTCCTTCATCTTACCCCTCAATAATGTTCATGTCTGGTGACTGGGCTGGCCAATCCTGGAGCAGCTTTGATGTGGAGGCTGAAGTATGAGAAGGAGCGCTATCCTGCTGGAGAATTTGCCCTCTCCTGTGGTTTGTAATGTAATGGGCAGCACAAATGTCTTGATACCTCAGGCTGTTGATGTTGATCATCCACTCTGCAGATCTCTCCCACGCCCCCATACTGAATGAAACCCCTAACCATGATTTTTCCTTCACCAAACTTGACTGATTTCCGTGCTCCATGTGGGTTCCAGTAGGTCTTCTGCAGAATTAGTGGTGATTGGGATGCAGATCAACAGATGATTCAGCAGAAAAATACACCTTCTGACACTTTTACAAACGATCAACTAGAAGTCAAGTTATTATTTGCTGCTCTTATAACTGGGATCGACCACAAGATTTTTGTCAGGTAGTGTTTATTCATTTATTTATTTAAATTAAGTGAGTTTTGCCTAAGCTAAATAATCTGCCAGTAGGGAAAATAAATTATCTTTTTTCAGTTTGAAACAAGAATATTTTACTAACCCCACTTATATAGCTTTAATAATAATATTTTTTATAATAAATAATAATAGTACTGATTTTCAAGTATAAACTCACTTAATATAGACTTGTTATTTCTGAAAACAGATGCGGCTCTCGTACCTTATCCAGCCTCTTCTGCCAGCTGTCTTCCCTCTTCACCATCAGGTCGATGCAGTGAGAAAGAGTGGCCAAGATCCCCGCAGTGGTCGCCTTGAACGTGATGGCTTCTCCTTTAAAATCGATCCCGTTAATGCCTTTATGACTCAAACACTGGAATACTGAGGGAGAGAGAGAGAGAAAAGAAATGGTATGAGCTTTAAAATATTAGGATATTAATTTACCATCAGGCACAATAAAATTAAATGTGCAGTGTGTAAATTTCACACCCAGTGGTTCAACTAGGTATTTCACTCCTGGATCAAAACAAACACAAGCGCAGGTTGCCAGATTGAGAACCAAGAGGAGTGAGCCTGACTATCGAGCACAAACAAACGATCTGATTCTGATTTAGCATTGTTTTTTAGATAAACAAGAATGTTCACTTAACATGTTTCTGAAATATCTGCAAACATATTGTGGTATTTTAATGCTTTAGAAAAGTCAGAAACTTACATACAGCACCTTTAAACATCAATCAAATCTCTTCCATGCTAACGTAAGTTTTTTTCCCTTAACAAGCAGTTTCTTATATTTTTCATAATTTTTTTTGCAATAAGTAATATAAATGTAAAAATTATTTTGAATTACATTTATTAATTTAGCAGATGCTTTTATCCGAAGTGACTTGCTCAAATGAATTGACTTAGAAAAAACGACTTTCAAAAATGACTTACAAAAATAAAAAATGATGACTTACAAGAATGAAAAATAAATTGAATAAATGACTTGGAAAAAGGGAAAAAATGACTTCTAAAAATAAATTAGAAAAATGAAAAGTGACTTAGAAAAATAAATTAGAAAAATGAAAAGTCACTTAGAAAAATAAATGTAAAAAATTACTTTAAAATAAATTAGAAAAATGACTTCCAAAAATGAAAAGTGTCTTAGAAAAATAAATTAGAAAAATAACTTAGAAAAGTAAAAAACTGACTTAGAAAAATGACTTGCAAAAATAGTGACTTAGAAAAATTACTTAGAAAAATGAAGCGACTTAGAAAAATGAAAAAAAATTAACTTCTAAAAATGAAAAAAATTACTTGGAAAAACAGTGACTTAGAAAAATGAAAAGTGACTACAAAAATGAGAAAATGACTTAGAAAAATAAGTTAGAAAAATGACTTAGAAAAATGAAAAGTGACTACAAAAATGAAAAAATAACGTAGAAAAATGAAGTGACTTAGAAATATGACGTAGAAAAAAAAAAAAAAAAAAAATTAAAAGTGACTTAGAAAAATGAGAAAATGACTTAGAAAAATGAATCGACTTGGAAAAATTACGTAGAAAAATTAGAAAAATAACTTAGAAAAAAAATGAAAAGTGACTTTCAAAAACGAAAAGTGACTCTAAATTAATTAGAAAAATGAAAAAAAAATACTTAGAAAATGACTTCGAAAAATGAAAAGTAACTAAAATAAATGACATTTATTACTTACAAATATTTTGATTTTTACAAAAATTTTTATTAATTGATTATGAATTTAATAATACTGAGAAAAAAGGACTTGAAAGGGTATATATACACATACAAAACATCCTGTTTGGATTTAACTTCTAGAGATTTTCATTAGTTTCTTCATATCGGCATTATTATGAGAACGTCAAGACATTTATGAATAAATAAATCCTGTCAAAACATATTTGGCAGAAATAAATATTCTCATAATCTTGCATATAGCGAGCAATTAATATTAAAAAATCCATTCTTAACAGATATTTAAAATGTATCTGCCATTTAAAGTTAAACATTAATATCATAAGAAATGATTACAAATTAAAAATAAATTTTTTATATTATTTATCCCAAACTTTGAGTGCTACTTTAAAAATACATAAAATATACAGTATTTAATTATATTTAGATAATAAAATATATTAATTTCAATTCTCAATAATCTAATTTATCTTTCAAAATACAGAATTATTAATATTAATAAAAATGAATACAAAGCTCATCACATTGCACCTAATTTTAACACAATAAAATTGGTCTCATTATACTACAACCGTAAAGATGTGATGAGCACACAACATTCTGCCATCTATTATTTCCATTAAAACAAAGCAGAACTCTGTGAAACAGGAGAAATGCTGACTCTTCTGTTATAGATCTCGCACAATTCATTACAGCGAGTCCCAAATGACTGGATCAGTGAAGTAAATGAAATGGACAAAGTGCTCAGATTGTGAGCGGCGCCCCGATAGCGTCTCCTCTGGCCGAGTCAGAGAGAGTTTATTGAGCGGAAAAGCTGCTGAAGTTTTCCCCAGTACAGACAGACGCTGTGTGTGTGTAAATGCACCAGACAGACGCTGTGTGTATTAATGCATCACACACTCACACTTCTCCTTGCTGCCGTTGTTGTTATGCAGGAATTCTCCATCGGGGCGAGTGGTGGGAAAATCGTCTTCATCATCTTCCACGACTGAGAAGAGAACACATACACAGATACACAGACACACACATACAGTCAGTTAGTATGAACTCATAGCCTGTGGTTGGTGGTGCCCAGATCGGCCCACTCACATACTGAGAGCTGACACACACACACACACACTGTACAACACAGAGAGGTTTAGAGGAACGACAGCAACCAACAAAAGAAGCAGTTGATCAATTGTGTGAATCAACAGGCCCTTGTGCTGCGACAACACATTCATCCACAGTGGGGATGCACGAGTTATGAAATAAACTGACACTGCATTAGGTTTATATACGTCGCAAAAAACAAATCATTAGAAAAAAATCCTTATTTCAGAACCTGATTCTGTAAGCAGTGCATCTGCAGTGATTATATACAAATTACAAGCAGAGAAATCATCATGCTACACTCTCAGAGATAAAGGTAAAACAGCAGTCATTGGTGCGGTACATAAAGGAAAATAGTAGTACCTTAAGTTTCCATATTGGTAGCTTAAATGTAAATGTTAGTACCTAAAGGGTCCTTATTGTACCTCAATAGGTTATATTTGAACCTAAAGGGTACAAATCGATATTAAAGTAGTCAGTGGTATGGTACATTAAAGAAAAATATTAGCATATTGGTACCTTAAAGTAAATAGTAGTACCTCAAGGGTCTGTATTGGCACCCTAAAAGTAAATATTAGTACCTTAAGGGTCTATATTGTACCTTAAAATGTTATACTGGTACGTGAAAGGGCCACATTGGTATTAAAGCATAAAAGTAATATATTAGTACCTCAAGAATCCATATCGGTACCTTAAAAGTAAACATTAGTACCTCAAGAGTCCATAGTGGTACCTTAAAAGTAAATAGTAATACCTCAAGGGTCTATATTGGTACCTTTAAAATATAAATATTAGTAATTAAAGGGTCTATATTGGTACCTTAAATGTAAATATTAGTACCTAAAGGGTCCATATTGTACCTTAAAAGGTTATAATTGTACCTAAAGGGTACATATCGGTATTAAAGTAGTCACTGGTATGGTACATTAAAAGAAAATATTAGTACCTCTAGAATCCATATTGGTATCTTAAAAGTAAGTAATAGTAACTAAAGGGTCCACATTGGTACCTTAAAAGTAAATAGTAGTACCTCAAGGGTCTATATTGTACCTTAAAATGTTATACTGGTGCCTAAAAGGTCCATATTGATATTAAAGCAGTAACCGGTGCAATACATATAAGGAAAATATTAGTACCTAAAGAATCATATTGGTTGCTTAAAAGTACATTTTAGTAATTAAAGGGTCCTCAATGGTACATTAAAGTAAATAGTAGTACCTCAAAGGTCTGTGTTGGTACCTTTAAAGTTAATATTAGTACCTAAAGGGTCCACATTGGTAACTTAAAAGTAAGCCGTAGTACCTCAAGGGTCTATACTGGTTCCTTCAAAGAAAATATTAGTATATTAGTACCTAAAGGGTCCATGTTGGTATTAAAGCAGCCACTCGTGTGGTACATAAAAGGAAAATATTAGTACCACAAGAATCATATTGGTTGCTTAAAAGTACATATTAGTACTTAAAGGGTCCTCAATGGTACATTAAAGAAAACAGTACCTCAAAGGTCTGTGTTGGTACCTTAAAAGTAAATATTAGTACCTAAAGAGTCCAATTAAAAGTACCTAAAGGGTCCACATTGGTACCTTAAATGTAAATAGTAGTACCTCAGGTGTCTATATTGGTACCTTAAAAGTAAATATTAGTACCTAAAGGGTCCATATTGCTATTAAAGCAGTCACTTGTGTGGTTGATAAAAGGAAAATATTAGAACCTTAAGAACCATATTGGTACCTTAAAAGTACATATTAGTACTTAAAAGGGTGCTTATGGGTACCTTAAAGTAAATAGTAATACCTTAAGGGTCTGTGTGTTGGTATCTTAAAAGTAAATATTAGTACCTAAAGGGTCCATATTTTAGCTTAAAAGGTTATACTAGTACCTAAAAGGTCCATATTACTATTAAAGCAGCCACTGGTGTGGTACATAAAAGGAAAATATTAGTATCTCAAAAATTCATATTGGTACCATAAAAGTAAATATTAGTACCTCTATGGTTTGTATTGCTACCTTATAAGTAAAGTAGTACCTAAACGGTCCAAGTAATAGTAGTACCTCAAGAGTCCATATTGGTACCTTAAAGTAAATAGTAGTACCTTAAGGGTCTATATTGATATCTTAAACGTAGCTTTTTAATACCAACTAATAATAATTAAAGTATGCGTTATTTTTTTAATTTTTATAATTCATAAGTAGCTTTTGTACCATTATTTTTGTCACTTGCAGCTTAGTGGTGGCAAAAAAAAACGCTTTTTACAAGTGGAAGGAAATGTGTCAAATCTATTTAAAAATATATATATATATTTATTTATTCTGTCTTGGAAGTCAAATTTCGAATGCAAATTATTTTTAAAGAATCCTGTCATCTGAAGCTAAACACTGACCTTTAATACTAGAAATACTTTACTTTAGAGTTTATAATGAAGCAATGAATGTCTATTTGAATGTGGTTATATTGACGCTTTTTTTTCTGTAATATTTAATTGTGTTACTTTGCTTTGAGTGAAGTAAATGGGAGAGCAACCCATTTGTTCATTGCAGGGCTTTTACATTTCTGGATTGAAGAAGAATGATTTGTTGGTAAACACATTTAACATTTCGGAAATGATTACATAAAAATTTATTCAATAGGCAACATTATGATTTTTGGACTTAATAACACTGGAGTTTTATAAAAATGAGCAATCTCTACTGAAATAAAGCCTGTTATTATAATACATTACATCTGTTATTATATAGAAATCTGTTATTTTAGACTAATAAAAATGAAAAAAATATATATTATTTAGGAATTAAAATATTAGCTAAAATATTACACATTATTAAATAATACACACTATTTAGCTAACTACAGGTTTAAATAGAAAATAGATAAAAAATACTGTTCGTTTCTTTGTAAAATAAAGGAGAGCCGACTCACTCTTGTCTCTCTGGAGCTCGTCTTTGTTGACGGCGTCAGCGCAGCCATCAAAGTATTTCTGCAGCGTGTCTACCTGCCTGCACAAAATATCCCGAAACGTCTCCATCTCTGCCAGCTTCTCCCGCAGACTGTGACCCTTCTGTAAATCAGACGTGTTGGCCAAGTTACTTCAAAAAGTGTGATTAATTACTAATTACACTGCAGACAAAGTATATATAAATGTAATTGAAATATTGGAACAAAGTGACTTAATTACTCAATAAGTAACTAAATAACTTGACTTAATACTACTTAAAATCCATATAAATTTCAATGCATATACACTACCTGACTACAGTCTTGTCGCCTATCCCAGTTTTACTAACAAGAAATAATAACTTGACTTCTAGTTGATCATTTGGTATCAGAAGTGGATTATGAAAGGCAAAGGCCTCTAGATTACACTTATTTTACCTAAATAAAAGATGATCATGCCTTGACAGTAAGGTCTGACTTTGCTTTGGTCTGACAAAAGTCTTGTGACTGAACCTTCAATAATGTCCAGTATAGACTGATTTCACGCGGCCGCCATTTTTAAAAGCGAAATCGAGGCTGCGGTGGGAAGAATCCCGGAAGTATCGTTGGGAGTTACATTGGAACGTTGTGTAGCTTGCTGTATATCTTATCAGCGAAGAGAAAGTGACACAAATTTATCATTTCACCGCCTTCCGAGTGACCCGAAGGTCCGTTCTGAATGAATGGTGAAAATAAAAATGGATATCAGAGCTTATTTTCAGCTAAGTTAAGGGAAATGGCACTAGTTAGCTAGCGTTTTCTTTCCCAAACACACGTTTTAGACGCCATTTATCAAACGCGAGTTAATGAACTTATTCTTTCACTATATTAGACTTGTCACGATACTGAATTAAAAGAAAAACCATCAATTTCCCGCTAACATTTAAGGCACTGTAGATGGCTTTCTTAAAACAGCGCTGATTTGCCATTGTGTTCACGTGATCAACAGAATAGCTTGTGATTGGCCGAGAAGGTCATCAGTTCACCCTCCGCTGTTTACCGAGTACAAACACAGACGAGCCGAGCGATCTGCTTGATGACTCGACTGATCTTCATCTTCATGGCTGCTTCGCGCTCGCGTCTCCGTGTATCTGTGTTTGCACTGGGTGAAGGGCAGTAAACTGAGTGCAAACACAGATACAAGGAGACTGGAACGCGAAGCAGCCGTGAAGATCAGTCGAGTCATCTGCGCTCAGCGGCGCTTCAATGTTAACTCAGCGGGAAATAGATGGTTTTAAAACTTCAGTACCGGGACAACACTATTACAGACAACACGAGGGTGTGCTACAGTGTTTTATCGCTCACTGGGTAACATAGACTGAAGCAGGGAAGCGTCCCCACGGTGTTTACCTGCTGCCATGATCTGAAGCCTAGGAGGACACTTGAGCATATTACTCTTAAAGAGATTGTGATGTTGTTTGATGCTAAATTGCTTTTAATTTTCTAAATTAAACTTACTGAATGATATTAAAGTGATGTTTACACCAGTTCTGCATTTTGAAATCTCGGCAACAGCTGGAGGTGTGTACTCCACATCATGTTACTGTAATGTGTACAGTCCTTGTCCTATACTTCCGGGTTTCTTCCCACCGCAGCCTCGCTTTGGTTCTTTAAAATGGCGGCCGCGTGAAATAAGCGTATAGAATATGTGCTCATGCTGCAGTGGAAACAGAATGAATATTGTGTTTGACTCCATCATGAGCTTGGAGGACTGCATCCATACATCTCTGCAATGACTCGAATCACTTATTAATAAAGTCAATTAAATGTATTAATAGCACTGATTGATGTTGTAAATGTGTGTGTTTTCACCTTAAAGGAGGATGTGGAAGTGGCTGAGTATCCGCTGGTGGCAGATGTGAGGGACAGCATGGAGCCGTGTCTCCTCAAACTGGATTCAGATCCATAACCAGATTCAGCCTGAAACATACAGAGACAAAAAGAGAGATTAGAGAAACACCTTCAACACAAACATCTTCAGATATTTCCCAAATGATGTTTGACAGATTCAGGAATTTTTCACAGTATTTCCTGTAATATTTTTTCTTCTGGAGAAAGTCTTATTTGATTTATTTCGGCTAGAATAAAAGCAGGTTTTAATTATTCTCAATGCATTTTAAGGTCAATATTATTAGCTCCCTTCAGCAATACTTGTTTTGGATTGTCTCCAGAACAAACCACTGTTATACAATGACTTGCCTAATTACTCGAACTTTACCCTAATTAACCTAGTTAAGCCTTTAAATGTCACTGTAAGCTGAATACTAGTATCTGGAAAAATATCTAGTCAAATATTATGTGCTGTCATCATTATAAATATAAAAGAAATCAGTTATTAAAACCATTATGTTTAGATTTTTCCGTAAAACAGAAACTGGGGGGAAAACATACAGTGGGAGCTAATAATTCGGACATTAACTGCACATGGAGAATTGATTGGATGATTGTGGTTTGCCAGTGTTACGTTAAATTAAACTGATAACTTGATAATGACAGTAAAATACTGAATGTGACACTTGAGTTCCAGATTTGGCTTCAGTAAGGACTAATCTAATGTTTATGCACACACATAATGTTGTAAAGCATCCTATAGAAACTATTAAATACTGAATAGCCGCATTTACACTATCGGGCCAGTGCGAGCCAGGGCTTTTTATCGGGCCAGGCCGGGCCAATAGCCCGGGAGGTTGAGAAATGAGTCCGAAATCATGTCGCGTTTCCACTGTCGGGCTAGTTGCTCGCAGTGCGTCACGCAAACACCGCCCCCAGAACGTCCCCCGAATCAAACGTCACACAACCCGTCACACAACCCGCTCACTTCAGCGGGAACAAAAAGCTCAAATTATAACCACAAACACAACCTGGCATCACTACGAGAGCTGGAAGATGGAGAACACCGAAGCGATTGCTTTTTTACTGTTTGTGGTGTTTGTACTGTTTTCGATGTACTTGATAACTTCCTCATTTCTGCAAACGCCGTCTATTTGCCTCTGAACATTTTCCTCAGCCCAAATGTTCAGAAGAGCCCTGGTGCTCTCAACTGACCAGTACTGTCTGCTATCCATTTTTTCTTCTTAGTGAGTTGATCAAGCGCGATAGCAAAACAAATGTAAGGGAAGAAAGCATCTTGTCTCCTCTTTACCTGACAGGAAAACTCCGCCTTTATACGTAACCCCGCCCCGAAGCCCCAGTTGGCCCTCCTTGGCCCAAGGTATTCGGCGGGCTGAAAAAGGCCGGACGCTGGCCCCAAGGAAGCCCCGCTTTGGCCCGATTACGCCCCGGAAGTGATAGTGGAAACGCGACTGGCCTTGGCTCGCCCTGGCTCGCTCGCTTTAGGCGCGATAGTGGAAACGTGGCTATTGTGACACTTGAAACAATATATACAGGTGTATTTACATGCGCGTGTGTGCAATCTGAACAATTTCCACTTCGTCTCCAGTGAACACCAATTACATTCATATATAAATCCAAGTCTTATTTGATTAATTTCGGCTAGAATAAAAGCAGTTTTTAATTATTTTCAATGCATTTTTACACCCTAATTAACCTAGTTAAGCCTTTAAATGTCACTTTAAGCTGAATACTAGTATCTGGAAAAATATCTAGTCAAATATTATGTGCCGTCATCATTATAAAAATAAAAGAAATCAGTTATTAAAACCATTATGTTTAGATTTTTCCGTAAAACAGAAACTGGGGGGGAAACATACAGGGGGAGCTAATAATTCTGACTTTAACTGCACATGGAGAATTGATTGGATGATTGTGGTTTGCCAGTGTTATGTTAAATTAAACTGATAACTTGATAATGACAGTAAAATACTGAACGTGACACTTGAGTTCCAGATTTGTAACTCAAGTGTCCATTTAAAAAAAAATGGAAATAAAATGCATTTAAATTCATGTGAAAAATTACAAACTATAAAGTATTTTTTTTTCTCTTGATTTTTTCTCTATTTTAACATTTTTATTTAAGATTTTTGCCTAACATACAAATCTGGGCAACTAAATTTATAGACCGTTATCGAAACATATTTTGTTAGATTAGCTCCAGATTTGGATTCAGCACTGGCTAATCTAATGTTTATGCACACATTTAAAATTTTAAATCCTTCAGCTTAGTCCCTTAATTAATCAGGGGTCGCCACAGCGGAATGAACCGCCAACTTATCCGGCATATGTTTTACGCAGCGGATGCCTTTCCAGCTGCAACCCAGTATTGGGAAACACCCATACACACTCATACACTACAGCCCATTTAGTTTAACAATTCACCTATAGCGCATGTGTTTGGACTGTGTGGGAAACCGGAGCACCCGGAGGAAACCCACACCAACACAGGGAGAACATGCAAACTCCACACAGAAATGCCGACTGACCCAGCCGGGACTCGAATCCGCGACCTTCTTGCTGTGAGGCAACAGTGATAACCACTGAGCCACCGTGACGCCACGTTTAAATTGAGTTAAATACTGAAAGTGACACTTTAAACAATATGAACAGGTGTATTTTCCACTTCATCTCCAGCTTACGTCACTCACACACACACAGTGTCACTTTCCATGAACTCGGAGGTCTCTCTTGTGGCTCATTTCATGAGTAACGGCTTCTGAAAATAGTTTGAGAGTTTATTTAGAAGCATAAACACACACACGACGGTCACCCCTCGAGACTTCATGACTGTACAGGCCCGATTTACTGTATGTTTGCACCAAATGAACACACTTGACCTCAGCAGCAACACGATAACACACTAGATAACACACTCCGCTCATTTAGTCATTCTGAAAGAGGGAATGACACTCGATATGAAGATCAGCTACTTCCCCTCTCCCCTTCCTCATACTGAAACTAATCTCAGACTTCACACACACAACACACACACACTTTCACACACTCTTACAGGAAATAAACCCAAAGCACATATTTCGGGTGTAACTGGAATTGGTTTTAAAATAGTTGAGGAGATTAATGTTACTACGTTTTGCCAGAAAATCGTCACCACCTCACATTCCCAGATACAATGAAAGAATGTTCCTTTATGTTTAGCATTTGAAACTTACATCTGGGATGTTTAGGTTTTTTCAGGTGTGATACAAGTTGGAATTGCCCAGTTATATAGGCTCATTTTAAAGGGCACCTATGGTGAAAATCTACTTTTCAAGCTGTTTAGACAGACATATGTGCATGTATAGTGTATAGACCGTCATATTGGGGTGATATAAACACACCCAGTGCTTTTGTTTTCAATTTAACAACATAAAAACGGTGGACCAATTGGAGCGGTTTTTAGATCAACCTCAACTTGACGTAGGAGTGTGTTCCTGTCACTAAAGGAACACCCTAGCTCTATTTTTAGATGTAAGGCTCATTGGGCTCAACACAAGATCAACATTCACCACATGATCGCTCTCATCTGCGCCATTGTTTGTAACTTTAGGTGGGTTTGCGAACATGTGTACTTTTCATTGCGTCTTCCGTAAACATCAGCCGTTTGCATTTCCCGCGGTCACAGAAGCTCCCTGTCATCTTAACTAGGTGCAGCTGGCGCGTTGCCTCATGTGCGCGTCCCTCCATTGGAAATAACGAACTTGCCTGCAGGTCGCACACCAGGAGCGCCGCTCGGTGATGCGCAGCGTCATGCATTTTTGAATTCTAAACATACGTTCCTATCAGGGTACACATAATGGTGCCTCAACTCGGCGGCTGTCCGCGGCACCCAGCCACGACTCATGATACTGTTCATATTTCTGCCATGCCACAGAGCGCCATCTGAATACTTTCATTTTAAATAACACGCGAATGTGCGCGTCTGGTGTGCCGTGTCGCGGCTCTGAGCGGCGCCTCAGTCAAAGTTAATTCAGTGTTCATGATTATTAGTCTCGGTGTACAAGCTCGGTACTTGAAACTAGCACACAGTCGGCTGTAAAACTATACAAAGACAAATGATTTTGTAGTCTCTGCTTGGTCTGTGTCTGAGTCATACATGTACGACTAAATGCTGGTCCTCTCATTCATGTTGCTTCTCTCTGTCTGCCTGTCTGTTGCCAAACACAAAGTGGGAGCTCATGGCTCCGCCCCTCTGATTACGTTGGGCGGGAAGTCGAAACTAATTTTCATGTGAAGCGACACACCCCTAAAACAGCGACCTGTGGACACGCCCCCAAAATAACACATTATAATAAAAATCTGAATAGTGTTTTGAACTGAACCTAAACTGGCACACTCAGAAGAACCATAATATTAATATTACATCATAAAAAAGAGGTAAACTATGTGCCCTTTAAATCTTGTATTAAATGACAAGTTCTGGGCTTTAACACATATTTTGCTCCATTCTGAGTCTGTCAGGTCAATTTGCAAATCTGTACACCAAGAATCTATCTGCAGTGACTTTTACTTCTCTCCATAAACTTGTATCGGAAACAAAGCAATGGTTTGTCTGTTGGTCATCCTCTGGGAAAACGGTTGATGATCGCCTAGTTATCGAAAGACGGCAGGGATAGAAAACTCACACGTTAAAAGCGCATTAAAAATGGTGAAGGAATCCACACGCGCACACTTCACGTGCGAGTTTTAGGTTGCGTAATCACTACTTCAGGTCATAATGACACCACACGTCAAAAAGAGCGGCAGCAGTATAGCAGCAGTGAGGAAATTGTAAATAAAAAAGGATGTAAGGATGTCGCCAGAGTGGCTTTTTGGTTTCTTTTCTTGTGCATCCCAGCCACTAGCTCCCCATCTGAAAGAGTTTAGCATTGGGGATAATACAGTCATTCAACTTGTAATGTTCAGTGTGTATTTGAATAATGATGGCTGGTTCCTTTACTTGAAAGCTCAGATTAGATTATCATAATGTGTTGACAGAGTTTGAGGTTTACTGCACTGCAAAAAATGCTTTTCTTACATAGATCGTCTTGTTTCTAGTCCAAATATCTAAAAATTATTAAATCAAGAAGCATTTTCTAAACAAGCAAAACATGTTGTCTTGTTTTCAGAAATAATATGACAAAATGAAGTGAGTTTTTGCTTAAAACAAGCAAAATAATCTGCCAATGGGGTAAGCAAAATAACCTTATGTCAAAATTAAAAACAAGATTATTTTGCTGACTCCATTGGCAGATTATTTGGCTTGTTTTAAGCAAAAACTCACTTCATTTTGTCATATTATTTCTGAAAACAAGACAACATGTTTTGCTTTCCTATTCACCTTATTCTCCGCGTACGAGAGGGCGCAGCCATTTGAATCATTTTGGCACGAGACTTCCGGTCTCATTCACTTCCATTCATTTTTAGAAGTTAAAAACAGCTCGTTTTGCTGCTTGATGTTGCAAACTGATATTTTCTTCTTATATTATTCTATTTTGTCTGTATTGTCATGCAAATGCTTGTTTGTAGAGTAAGTAGTTCAACCGTTTTCTGCCTTTTTTATTATTCATAGTCATTTCTCCCATTGGCAGCTGAATCGGAAGTTCTAAAACAATCGCAAAAACGAGCGCACTTCCGCATTGAAGAATAAGGTCTATAAATGCTTCTTGATATACATTTTCTTTAGATATTTGGACTAAAAACAAGACAAAACCTTATTTTTGCAGTGTGTATGATTATTATTGACACCTTACAGATGTTGATCTACCTTAAAGTCTGCTTTGATTGTTCAGCGTTCGCACTTTATCATTGCATACACTTTGTAACATTTTATTTATCAAGTTTAACAGTGTCTTTAACACTTGTTTATTTAATTATAAAGAGATCAGATATTTTTGTTTAAATATTTTTGACTATTAAAACTATTTGCCCTAGTAATGTTGGTAAATTAAAGTGGATAAATAAAAAATCCTAACATTCCTAAATGTATTGTTAAATGTATTGTGTGTGTGTGTGTGTGTGTGTGTGTGTGTGTGTGTGTGTGTGTGTGTGTGTGTGTGTGTGTGTGTGTGTGTGTGTGTGTGTGTGTGTGGATGTAATGAAAGTATGATAGATGGATGGATGGAATGAAAGTATGATGGATGGATGAATGGATTAAAAGTATGATGGACAGATGGATGGATGGAATGAAAGTATGATGGATGGATGGATGGATGGATTGAAAGTATGACGGATGGATGGATGGATGGATGGATGGATTTAAAGTATGATGGAAGGATGGATGGATGGATTAAAAGTATGATGGAAGGATGGATGGATGGAATGAAAGTATGATGGATGGATGGACGGATGATGGATGGAAGGATGGAATGAAAGTATAATGGATGGATGGATGGATTAAAAGAAAGTATGATGGATGGATAAATGGATGGATATTTGTTGCTTTGCATTTTAAATGTATATGTAACTTTAAATTTTTATACAATTGTGATGATGGATGGATGGATGGATGGATAGAATGACAGAATGATGAATGGATCTGCAGGCACATATGCAGGCGTTCAACTGTGGCATGCCTTATGAATAATGCCTATTGAATAATTATCTATACCGAATGATATAAAACATGATACCGTGCTATTTTTTTTTACTGTATCGCCCAGCCCTAGTTGTGAGCGTGTCAGAAAAATATGGACAATTAAAAAATCATTTAATTAAATACATTTTAAAAAGATACAATATATTTACAATATCTCATATAATACATCTACTAAAAGACAGAAAGTATTCACAAACTGTATTGAAGTTAAATCACATAAACATCTGCATATTAGATAATGCATTTGTCCTTTAAATAAATATATAGATTTACATACATTTATATAAGCAAACAAATAAACTCAATGATGGGATAAATAAATCAGCAGAATTCCACGTGTGCCTGTTAATAACTCATGTTGTGTACTGCATATTTTTGCACAGTATATTAGAAGTATAGTAAAAAGTAAGCTTGTATGAATACACACAGTGTAATAAACTTAACGCTGTCCACCTCTAGAGGGCCACAGTGAGCTCACTCAGTTTACAGTCGAGTGGGTTTAATCTAGTCACTTTCTGGCAGAAGTGCAGATGACCATTCAGTGTCTCAAGCAAAGACGGGTCAGTCCTGAATTCACTTCAACCAATCAAACACCTTCTTACTGTTTATGACACCTCTGCTGACCAATCAATGGTCAAGAATACTGGCCGTATCTGAATTACACAATCAATAGCCTGAGCAGCTACAGAACAGATGATAAACTTCAGCATGATAACATGCATTAATGCTCCAGCACAGAACACACACACACACACACACACACACACACACACACACCAAATCAATAAAGCTAATCAAGTAATTACTAAAGACTGTGTGTGTGTGTGTGTGTGTGTGTGTGTGTAGTGATATATTTACTCGACATTTAATTGAAATCCCTTTATTTCTACTTTCTTAGTTATTTTGTTCATTTTTTCTTTTCTTGACCGTGTCATGTTTTGTAAACATGTCAAAACTCTTTTTTGATCAGTAATGTGCATTGCTGAGCACTTCACCTTTAAACATGACATTATTGTAAGATTATATACCTTCTTATCTATTTAAATTGTTATTTTAGATATGAATGGATGGATGGGTGGATGGAATGAAAGTATGAAAGATGGACAGATGGATGGAATGAAAGTATGACAGATGGATGAATGGATTAAAAGTATGATGGACAGATGGATGGATGGAAGGATGGAATGAAAGTATGATGGATGGATGGATGGATGGAAGGAAGGAAGGATGGAATGAAAGTAGGATGGATGAATGGATGGAAGGAAGGAATGAAATTAGGATGGTTGGATGGATGGAATGAAAGTATGATGGATGGATGAATGGATGGATGGAGGAAAGGAAGATGGATGGATGGATGGATGGAAGGATGGAATGAAAGTAGAATGGATGGATGGATGGAAGGATGGAATGAAAGTAGAATGGATGGATGAATGGATGGATGGAATGAAATTATGATGGATGGATGGATGGATGGATGGAATGAAAGTATGATAGATGGATGAATGGATGGATGTAATGAAAGTATGATAGATGGATGGATGGAATGAAAGTATGATGGATGGATGAATGGATTAAAAGTATGATGGACAGATGGATGGATGGAAGGATGGAATGAAAGTATGATGGATGGATGGATGGATGGATGGATGGATGGATTGAAAGTATGACGGATGGACGGATGGATGGATGGATTTAAAGTATGATGGATGGAATACATGCATTTTAAATGTATATATAACTTTAAATTTTTATAAAACTGTGATGGATGGATGAATGGATGGAAGGATAGAATGACAGAATGATGGATGGATCTGCAGGCACATATGCAGGCGTTCAACTGTGGCATGCCTTATGAGTAAGAACGGGAACTATTTCAGCAGTGAATCAGACTGAGGAACCTCGTCCAAAAAGAGGCGTGCATGTGTGTGCATGTGTGCATGTGAGTCAGTATCAGAAAAGGGTCATCCTCAAGGCAGGAGAAAGATGAATGGACAGGGAAGTATGTGTGTGTGCGTAAGAGCGTAATCAGAAGCATGTGTGGATCAGGGTGTGTCCTCATGACCCCAACACTTGTGCAAACTCAGCAGATGCTAAAATAGGCAGACCTCACGCACACGCACACACTCATGTGGTTATCGTCACTTCATTTGTTAACTGCCTGATTTATTTATTTATTGATTATTTTAAATTCAAGGTGCAACATTCGGTCATTCACACTTAGAGTTGCTTGTCCAAATGTGGTACCTAATAATTCAAATATTAATTGTGATTTGAATAATTAACATATTAAAGCCTATTATGGGTTTTTGAGAATGACCTATTATGTAGTGCGTAACACAGCTCTAAGTGAAGTGAAATATCCAGCTAAGGCTTAAATCTGAAAGGGGACAGTGTTTAAAACTATTGATTCATCTATAAAAGAGTCGACTCAAAGTGAATCGTCTTGATAACGAGTCTTTAGCCGTTTCGGCGTGACATCGATATGAAACTTAAGCCCCGCCCAACAGTTGCGCGTGCAAACCTGGGAAAATTGAAACCTGCGGCCCCGCCCACAAACAGTAGCAAAGAAAAAGAGGAAGACGAGCACTGTAGCAGATCCTGGTTGAATCAAGTCGTGTAGACGCTGTGCTCAGCTGGATATTATTGGAAGTGTGAGGGGAAAGCCAGTGTTAGTTTCTCTACCCAAAAATGAAGTGTTTGAGGTTTATTTTTACAAAAATACCTTAGAATTATAGCCCTCATTTTTCTGACGAGTGCTTCAGTAATCTACACGCTTACAACGGGGGAGGATCAGAAAAGGAAGGATCAGAAAAGACTGCTGATGTATGGGACTTTGGCAGAGCTTGACAGGAACTTTATCGGTAAACAGTTCATGGATCAGTTTCTTCCTCCATTTCACAAGTGCAAGTAAGTGCGATTAAAATGGCTGCCTCCTTGTTTTCTCTAGCTTGCTAATTTAATTGTGTTTTGTTACTTGTAACCGCTTGTACTGTATCAGGTTACTCTTTATATTCTCATTTCACGAGTTCACACTTGCAATAGTTCCAGAATAAAGCGTTTTTGGCGTGCTGTCCGGGGAGAGGGCTTTGAGTTCGGGGAAGACACCTCAACATCAGGAAATGGAGAGGAATTGGGATTCGAGCGAAGTATCTAGC